>NW_027447717.1:0-87195 GCF_038048845.1 Mixophyes fleayi | reverse complement strand
TGAATCATGAATTGAATCATGAATCATGAATCATGAATCATGAATTATAAATCGAATCATGAATCATGAATCATGAATCGAATCATGAATCATGAATCATGAATTGAATCATGAATCATGAATCATGAATTATGAATTGAATCATGCATCATGAATCATGAATTGAATCATGAATCGAATCATGAATCGAATCATGAATCATGAATCATGAATTAAATCACGAATCATGAGTCATGAATCGAATCATGAATCATGAATCATGAATTGAATCATGAATCATGAATCATGAATTGAATCATGAATCATGAATCATGAATCATGAATAATGAATCATGAATCATAATTCATGAATTGAATCATGAATCATGAATTGAATCAATGAATCATGAATCATGAATTGAATCATTTATCATGAATCATGAATTGAATCATGAATCATGAATCATGAAGTGAATCATGATTTGAATCATGAATCATGATTCATAAATTGAATCATAAATTGAATCATGAATTATAATAAATCATGAATCATGAATTGAATCATGAAATTGAATCATGAATCATGAATCATGAATTGAATCATGAATCATGAATCATGAATTGAATCATGAATCATGAATAATGAATCATGAATTGAATCATGAATCATGAATCATGAATTGAATCATGAATCGAATCATGAATCATGAATTGAATCATGAATCATGAATCATAAATTGAATCATGAATCATGAATTGAATCATGAATCATGAATCATGAATTGAATCATGAGTCATGAATCTTGAATTGAATCATGAATTGAATTATGAATCATGAATCAAACATTGAATCATGAATTGAATCATGAATTGAATCATGAATCATGAATCATGAATTGAATCATGAATCATGAATTGAATCATGAACCATGAATCGAATCATGAATCATGAATTAAATCATGAATCGAATCATGAATCATGAATCATGAATCGAATCATGAATCTTGAATCATGAATTGAATCATGAATCATGAATCATGAATTGAATAATTAATCATGAATCATGAATCGGAATCATGAATCATGAGTCAAGAATTATGAATCTAATCATGAATAATGAATCGAATCATGAATCATGAATTGCATCATAAATCGAATCATGAATCATGAATCATGAATCATGAAATCATGAATCATGAATTGCATCATAAATCTGAATCATGAATCATGAATCATGAATCATGAATCATGAATCGAATCATGAATCTTGAATCATGAATTGTATCATGAATCATGAATTGAATCATGAATCATGAATCATGAATTGAATCATAAATCATGAATCATGAATTGAATCATGAATCATGAATCATGAATCATGAATCATGAATCATAAATCGAATCATGAATCATGAATCATGAATCGAATCATGAATCATGAATCATGAATTGAATCATGAATCATGAATCATGAATTATGAATTGAATCATGAATCATGAATCATGAATTGAATCATGAATCATGAATCATGAATCATGCATCATGAATGATAAATCGAATCATGAATCATGAATCAAATCATGAATCATGAATCATGAATCATGAATTAAATCATAATCATGAATCATGAATTGAATCATGATCATGAATCATGAATTGAATCATGAATCATGAATCATGAATTATGAATCATAAATCGAATCATGAAATATGAGTTGAATCACGATTCGAATCATGAATTGAATCCATGAATCATGAATTGAATCATGAATCATGAATCTTAAATCATGAATCAGGAATTGAATCATGAATAATGAATTGAATCATGAATCATGAATCATGAATCATGAATCATGAATTGAATCATGAATCATGAATCATGAATTGAATCATAATTCATGAATCATGAATCATGAATCATGAATCATGAATCGAATCATGAATCATGAATCAAGAATCATGAATCGAATCATGAATCATGAATCGAATAATGAATCACGAATCATGAATTGAATCATGAATCATGAATCATGAATCATGAATTGAATCATGAATCATGAATCATGAATTGAATCATGAATCATGAATCATGAATTGAATCATGAATTGAATCATGAATCATGAATCATGAATTGAATCATGAATCATGAATCATGAATCGAATCATGAATCATGAATTGAATCATGAATCATGAATCATGAATCATGAATCGAATCATGAAATATGAGTTGAATCACGATTCGAATCATGAATTGAATCATGAATTATGAATTGAATCATGAATCATGAATCTTGAATCATGAATCATGAAGTTGAATCATGAATCATGCATTGAATCATGAATCATGAATCATGAATCATGAATCATGAATCATGAATTGAATCATGAATCATGAATCATGAATCGAATAATGAATCATGAATCATGAATTGAATCATGAATCATGAATTGAATCATGAATCATGAATTGAATCATGAATCATGATCTTGAATCATGAATCATGAATTGAATCATGAATCATGAATCTTGAATCATGAATCATGAATTGAATCATGAATCATGCATTGAATCATGAATCATGAATCATGAATCATGAATCATGAATTGAATCATGAATCATGAATCATGAATCGAATAATGAATCATGAATCATGAATTGAATCATGAATCATGAATCATGAATCATAAATCGAATCATGAAATATGAGTTGAATCACGATTCGAATCATGAATTGAATCATGAATCATGAATTGAATCATGAATCATGAATCTTAAATCATGAATCAGGAATTGAATCATGAATAATGAATTGAATCATGAATCATGAATCATGAATCATGAATCATGAATTGAATCATGAATCATGAATCATGAATTGAATCATAATTCATGAATCATGAATCATGAATCATGAATCGAATCATGAATCATGAATCATAGAATCGAATCATGAATCATGAATCGAATAATGAATCACGAATCATGAATTGAATCATGAATCATGAATCATGAATCATGAATCATGAATTGAATCATGAATCATGAATCATGAATTGAATCATGAATCATGAATCATAAATTATGAATCTTAAATCGAATCATGAATCATGAATCATGAATCATGAATTATGAATCTTAATCGAATCATTCATGAATCATGAATCAATCATGAATCAGAATCATGTCTCCTTGAATCATGAATCGAATCATGAATCATGAATCATGAATCATGAATCATGAATTGAATCATGAATCATGAATCATGAATTGAATCATGAATCATGAATCATAAAATATGAATCTTAAATCGAATCATGAATCATGAATCATGAATCATGAATTATGAATCTTAAATCGAATCATGAATCATGAATCATGAATCGAATCATGAATCATGAAACATGAATCGAATCATGAATCATGAATCGTGAATTATGAATCATGAATTGAATCATGAATCATGAATCATGAATTGAATCATGAATCATGAATCATGAATCAAGAATTGAATCATGAATCATAAATCGAATCATGAATCATGAATCATGAATCATGAATTATGAATCATGAATCATGAATCATGAATTGAATCATGAATCATGAATCATGAATCATGAATCATAAATTGAATCATGAATTATGAATCATGAATTGAATCATGAATCATGAATCATGAATCATGAATCATGAATCATGAATCGAATCATGAATCATGAATTGAATCATGAATCATGAATCATGAATCATGAATTGAATCATGAATCATGAATCATGAATTGAATCATGAATCATGAATCATGAATTGAATCATGAATCATGAATCATGAATCGAATCATGAATCATGAATTGAATCATGAATCATGAATCATGAATCGAATCATGAAATATGAGTTGAATCACGATTCGAATCATGAATTGAATCATGAATTATGAATTGAATCATGAATCATGAATCTTGAATCATGAATCATGAATTGAATCATGAATCATGCATTGAATCATGAATCATGAATCATGAATCATGAATCATGAATCATGAATTGAATCATGAATCATGAATCATGAATCGAATAATGAATCATGAATCATGAATTGAATCATGAATCATGAATTGAATCATGAATCATGATTGAATCATGAATCATGAATCTTGAATCATGAATCATGAATTGAATCATGAATCATGAATCTTGAATCATGAATCATGAATTGAATCATGAATCATGCATTGAATCATGAATCATGAATCATGAATCATGAATCATGAATCATGAATCATGAATCATGAATTGAATCATGAATCATGAATCATGAATCGAATAATGAATCATGAATCATGATTGAATCATGAATCATGAATCATGAATCATAAATCGAATCATGAAATATGAGTTGAATCACGATTCGAATCATGAATTGAATCATGAATCATGAATTGAATCATGAATCATGAATCTTGAATCATGAATCATGAATTGAATCATGAATCATGCATTGAATCATGAATCTTGAATCATGAATCATGAATAGAATCATGAATCATGCATTGAATCATGAATCATGAATCATGAATCATGAATCATGAATCATGAATTGAATCATGAATCATGAATCATGAATCGAATAATGAATCATGAATTGAATCATGAATCATGAATCATGAATTGAATAATGAATCATGAATCATGAATCGAATCATGAATCATGAATCAAGAATCATGAATCGAATCATAAATCATGAATCGAATCATGAATCATGAATCATGAATTGAATCATGAATCATGAATCATGAATCATGAATCATGAATTGAATCATGAATCATGAATCATGAATTGAATCATGAATCATGAATCATAAATTATGAACTTAAATCGAATCATGAATCATGAATCATGAATCATGAATCATGAATTATGAATCTTAAATCGAATCATGAATCATGAATCATGAATCGAATCATGAAGCATGAATCATGAATCGAATCATGAATCATGAATCGTGAATCATGAATCATGAATTGAATCATGAATCATGAATCATGAATCGAATCATGAATCATGAATCATGAATTGAATCATGAATCATGAATCATAAATTATGAATTGAATCATGAATCATGAATCATGAATTGAATCATGAGTCATGAATCATGAATCATGCATCATGAATGATAAATCGAATCATGAATCATGAATCGAATCATGAATCATGAATCATGAATTGAATCATGAATCATGAATCATGAATTATGAATCATAAATCGAATCATGAAATATGAGTTGAATCACGATTCGAATCATGAATTGAATCATGAATCATGAATTGAATCATGAATCATGAATCTTAAATCATGAATCAGGAATTGAATCATGAATAATGAATTGAATCATGAATCATGAATCATGAATCATGAATTGAATCATGAATCATGAATCATGAATTGAATCATAATTCATGAATCATGAATCATGAATCATGAATCATGAATCGAATCATGAATCATGAATCAAGAATCATGAATCGAATCATGAATCATGAATCGAATAATGAATCATGAATCATGAATTGAATCATGAATCATGAATCATGAATCATGAATCATGAATTGAATCATGAATCATGAATCATGAATTGAATCATGAATCATGAATCATAAATTATGAATCTTAAATCGAATCATGAATCATGAATCATGAATCATGAATTATGAATCTTAAATCGAATCATGAATCATGAATCATGAATCGAATAATGAATCATGAATCATGAATCGAATCATGAATCATGAATCATGAATCATGAATCATGAATTGAATCATGAATCATGAATCATGAATTGAATCATGAATCATGAATCATAAATTATGAATCTTAAATCGAATCATGAATCATGAATCATGAATCATGAATTATGAATCTTAAATCGAATCATGAATCATGAATCATGAATCGAATCATGAATCATGAAACATGAATCGAATCATGAATCATGAATCGTGAATTATGAATCATGAATTGAATCATGAATCATGAATCATGAATTGAATCATGAATCATGAATCATGAATCAAGAATTGAATCATGAATCATAAATCGAATCATGAATCATGAATCATGAATCATGAATTATGAATCATGAATCATGAATCATGAATTGAATCGTGAATCATGAATCATGAATCATGAATTGAATCATGAATTATGAATCATGAATTGAATCATGAATCATGAATCATGAATCATGAATCATGAATCGAATCATGAATCATGAATCGAATCATGAATCATGAATCATGAATCATGAATTGAATCATGAATCATGAATCATGAATTGAATCATGAATCATGAATCATGAATTGAATCATGAATCATGAATCATGAATCGAATCATGAATCATGAATTGAATCATGAATCATGAATCATGAATCATGAATCGAATCATGAAATATGAGTTGAATCACGATTCGAATCATGAATTGAATCATGAATTATGAATTGAATCATGAATCATGAATCTTGAATCATGAATCATGAATTGAATCATGAATCATGCATTGAATCATGAATCATGAATCATGAATCATGAATTGAATCATGAATCATGAATCATGAATCGAATAATGAATCATGAATCATGAATTGAATCATGAATCATGAATCATGAATCATGAATTGAATCATGAATCATGCATTGAATCATGAATCATGAATCATGAATCATGAATTGAATCATGAAATATGAGTTGAATCACGATTCGAATCATGAATTGAATCATGAATCATGAATTGAATCATGAATCATGAATTGAATCATGAGTCATGAATCTTGAATCATGAATCATGAATTGAATCATGAATCATGAATCTTGAATCATGAATCATGAATTGAATCATGAATCATGCATTGAATCATGAATCATGAATCATGAATCATGAATCATGAATCATGAATTGAATCATGAATCATGAATCATGAATCGAATAATGAATCATGAATCATGAATTGAATCATGAATCATGAATCATGAATCATGAATCATACATCGAATCATGAAATATGAGTTGAATCACTATTCGAATCTTGAATTGAATCATGAATCATGAATTGAATCATGAATCATGAATCTTGAATCATGAATCATGAATTGAATCATGAATCATGCATTGAATCATGAATCTTGAATCATGAATCATGAATAGAATCATGAATCATGCATGGAATCATGAATCATGAATCATGAATCATGAATCATGAATTGAATCATGAATCATGAATCATGAATCGAATAATGAATCATGAATTGAATCATGAATCATGAATCATGAATTGAATAATGAATCATGAATCATGAATCGAATCATGAATCATGAATCAAGAATCATGAATCGAATCATAAATCATGAATCGAATCATGAATCATGAATCATGAATCATGAATTGAATCATGAATCATGAATCATGAATTGAATCATGAATCATGAATCATGAATTATGAATTTTAAATCGAATCATGAATCATGAATCATGAATCGAATCATGAAGCATGAATCATGAATCGAATCATGAATCGAATCATGAATCATGAATCGTGAATCATGAATCATGAATTGAATCATGAATCATGAATCATGAATTGAATCATAAATCATGAATCATGAATCATGAATCATGAATCATAAATCGAATCATGAATCATGAATCATGAATCATGAATTATGAATCATGAATCATGAATCATGAATTGAATCATGAATCATGAATCATGAATTATGAATTGAATCATGAATCATGAATTGAATCATGAATCATGAATCATGAATCATGAATTGAATCATGAATCATGAATCATGAATCAAGAATTGAATCATGAATCATAAATCGAATCATGAATCATGAATCATGAATCATGAACTATGAATCATGAATCATGAATCATGAATTGAATCGTGAATCATGAATCATGAATCATGAATCATGAATTGAATCATGAATTATGAATCATGAATTGAATCATGAATCATGAATCATGAATCATGAATCATGAATCATGAATCGAATCATGAATCATGAATCGAATCATGAATCATGAATCATGAATCATGAATTGAATCATGAATCATGAATCATGAATTGAATCATGAATCATGAATCATGAATTGAATCATGAATCATGAATCATGAATCGAATCATGAATCATGAATTGAATCATGAATCATGAATCATGAATCATGAATCGAATCATGAAATATGAGTTGAATCACGATTCGAATCATGAATTGAATCATGAATTATGAATTGAATCATGAATCATGAATCTTGAATCATGAATCATGAATTGAATCATGAATCATGAATTGAATCATGAATCATGAATCATGAATCGAATAATGAATCATGAATCATGAATTGAATCATGAATCATGAATCGTGAATCATGAATTGAATCATGAATCATGCATTGAATCATGAATCATGAATCATGAATCATGAATTGAATCATGAAATATGAGTTGAATCAAGATTCGAATCATGAATTGAATCATGAATCATGAATTGAATCATGAATCATGAATTGAATCATGAATCATGAATTGAATCATGAATCATGAATTGAATCATGAATCATGAATCTTGAATCATGAATCATGAATTGAATCATGAATCATGAATCTTGAATCATGAATCATGAATTGAATCATGAATCATGCATTGAATCATGAATCATGAATCATGAATCATGAATCATGAATTGAATCATGAATCATGAATCATGAATCGAATAATGAATCATGAATCATGAATTGAATCATGAATCATGAATCATGAATCATGAATCATAAATCGAATCATGAAATATGAGTTGAATCACAATTCGAATCATGAATTGAATCATGAATCATGAATTGAATCATGAATCATGAATCTTGAATCATGAATCATGAATTGAATCATGAATCATGCATTGAATCATGAATCTTGAATCATGAATCATGAATAGAATCATGAATCATGCATTGAATCATGAATCATGAATCATGAATCATGAATCATGAATTGAATCATGAATCATGAATCATGAATCGAATAATGAATCATGAATTGAATCATGAATCATGAATCATGAATTGAATAATGAATCATGAATCATGAATCGAATCATGAATCATGAATCAAGAATCATGAATCGAATCATAAATCATGAATCGAATCATGAATCATGAATCATGAATCATGAATTGAATCATGAATCATGAATCATGAATTGAATCATGAATCATGAATTATGAATCTTAAATCGAATCATGAATCATGAATCATGAATCGAATCATGAAGCATGAATCATGAATCGAATCATGAATCGAATCATGAATCATGAATCGTGAATCATGAATCATGAATTGAATCATGAATCATGAATCATGAATTGAATCATAAATCATGAATCATGAATCATGAATCATGAATCATAAATCGAATCATGAATCATGAATCATGAATCATGAATTATGAATCATGAATCATGAATCATGAATTGAATCATGAATCATGAATCATGAATTATGAATTGAATCATGAATCATGAATTGAATCATGAATCATGAATCATGAATCATGAATTGAATCATGAATTATGAATCATGAATTAAATCATGAATCATGAATCATGAATCATGAATCATAAATCGAATCATGAATCATGAATCATGAATCGAATCATGAATCATGAATCATGAATCATGAATTGAATCATGAATCATGAATCATGAATTGAATCATGAATCATGAATCATGAATCATGAATCATGAATCGAATCATGAATCATGAATCAAGAATCATGAATCGAATCATGAATCATGAATCGAATAATGAATCATGAATCATGAATTGAATCATGAATCATGAATCATGAATCATGAATCATGAATCATGAATTGAATCATGAATCATGAATCATGAATTGAATCATGAATCATGAATCATAAATTACGAATCTTAAATCGAATCATGAATCATGAATCATGAATCATGAATTATGAATCTTAAATCGAATCATGAATCATGAATCATGAATCGAATCATGAATCATGAATCATGAATCGAATCATGAATCATGAATCGTGAATTATGAATCATGAATTGAATCATGAATCATGAATCATGAATTGAATCATGAATCATGAATCATGAATCAAGAATTGAATCATGAATCATAAATCGAATCATGAATCATGAATCATGAATCATGAATTATGAATCATATATCATGAATCAAGAATTGAATCATGAATCATGAATTATGAATTGAATCATGAATCATGAATCATGAATTGAATCATGAATCATGAATCATGAATCATGAATTGAATCATGAATTATGAATCATGAATTGAATCATGAATCATGAAACATGAATCATGAATCATGAATCATGAATCATGAATCGAATCATGAATCATGAATCGAATCATGAATCATGAATCATGAATCATGAATTGAATCATGAATCATGAATCATGAATTGAATCATGAATCATGAATCATGAATTGAATCATGAATCATGAATCATGAATCGAATCATGAATCATGAATTGAATCATGAATCATGAATCATGAATCATGAATCGAATCATGAAATATGAGTTGAATCACGATTCGAATCATGAATTGAATCATGAATCATGAATTGAATCATGAATCATGAATCTTGAATCATGAATCATGAATTGAATCATGAATCATGCATTGAATCATGAATCATGAATCATGAATCATGAATCATGAATTGAATCATGAATCATGAATCATGAATCGAATAATGAATCATGAATCATGAATTGAATCATGAATCATGAATCATGAATCATGAATTGAATCATGAATCATGCATTGAATCATGAATCATGAATCATGAATCATGAATTGAATCATGAATCATGAATCATGAATCATGAATCATGAATCGAATCATGAATCATGAATTGAATCATGAATCATGAATCAAGAATCATGAATCGAATCATGAATCATGAATCGAATCATGAATCGAATCATGAATCATGAATCATGAATTGAATCATGAATCATGAATCATGAATCATGAATCATGAATCATGAATTAAATCATGAATCATGAATCATGAATTGAATCATGAATAATAAATTATGAATCTTAAATCGAATCATGAATCATGAATCATGAATCATGAATTATGAATCTTAAATCGAATCATGAATCATGAATCATGAATCGAATCATGAATCATGAATCATGAATCGAATCATGAATCATGAATCGTGAATTATGAATCATGAATTGAATCATGAATCATGAATTGAATCATAAATCATGAATCATGAATCATGAATCATGAATCATGAATCATGAATCATAAATCGAATCATGAATCATGAATCATAAATCATGAATTATGAATCATGAATCAAGAATTGAATCATGAATCATGAATTATGAATTGAATCATGAATCATGAATCATGAATTGAATCATGAATCATGAATCATTTATCATGAATTGAATCATGAATCATGAATCATGAATTGAATCATGAATCATGAATCGAATCATGAATCATGAATTGAATCATGAATCGAATCATGAATCATGAATCATGAATTGTATCATGAATCATGAATCATGAATCAAGAATCATGAATCGAATCATGAATCATGAATCGAATCATGAATCATGAATCAAGAATCATGAATCGAATCATGAATCAAGAATCATGAATCATGAATCATGAATCATGAATCATGAATTGAATCATGAATCATGAATCATGAATCATGAATTGAATCATGAATCAAGAATCATGAATCATGAATCATGAATCATGAATTGAATCATGAATCAAGAATCATGAATCATGAATCATGAATCATGAATTGAATCATGAATCATGAATCATGAATCATGAATCATGAATTAAATCATGAATCATGAATCATGAATTGAATCATGAATCATGAATCTTGAATCATGAAACATGAATCATGAATCATGAATCATGAAACATGACTCATGAATCATGAATTGAATCATGAATAATGAATCATGAATCGAATCATGAATCATGAATTGAATCATGAATTGAATCATGAATCATGAATCATGAATCATGAATTGAATCATGAATCATGAATCGAATCATGAATCATGAATCAAGAATCATGAATCGAATCATGAATCATGAATCGAATCATGAATCATGAATCATGAATTGAATCATGAATCAAGAATCATGAATCGTATCATGAATCATGAAACATGAATCATGAATCATGAATTGAATCATGAATCATGAATCATGAATTGAATCATGAATCATGAATCATGAATTAAATCCTGAATCATAAAGTGAATCATGAATTGAATCATGAATCATGAATCATGAATCATAAATTGAACCATGAATCATGAATCATGAAGTGAAACATGAATTGAATCATGAATCATGATTCATGAATTGAATCATGAATTGAATCATGAATTATAAATTAAATCATGAATCATGAATCATGAATCATAAATCGAATCATGAATCATGAATCATTAATCGAATTAATGAATCATGAATCATGAATTGAATCATGAATCATGAATCATGAATTGAATCATGAATCATGAATCGAATCATGAATCATGAATCATGAATTGAATCATGAATCATGAATCGAATCATGAATCATGAATCATGAATTGAATCATGAATCATGAATCATGAATCATGAATTGTATCATGAATCATGAATCGAATCATGAATCATGAATTGAATCATGAATCGAATCATGAATCATGAATCATGAATTGTATCATGAATCATGAATCGAATCATGAATCATGAATCATGAATTGTATCATGAATCATGAATCGAATCATGAATCTTGAATCATGAATTGAATCATGAATCGAATCATGAATCATGAATTGAATCATGAATCATGAATCATGAATCATGAATTGAATCATGAATCATGAATCATGAATCAAATCATGAATCTTGAATCATGAATTAAATCATGAATCGAATCATGAATCATGAAATGAATCATGAATCATGAATCATGAATCATGAATCATGAATCGAATCATGAATCATGAATCATGAATCATGAATCATGAATCATGAATTGAATCATAAATCATGAATCATGAATCATGAATCATGAATTGAATCATGAATCATGAATTGAATCATGAATCATGAATCATGAATCATGAAATGAATCATGAATTGAATCATGAATCATGAATCATGAATCATGAATCATGAATCATGAATTGAATCATGAATCATGAATCATGAATTAAATCATTTATCATGAATCATGAATTGAATCATGAATCATGAATCATGAATTAAATCCTGAATCATAAAGTGAATCATGAATTGAATCATGAATCATGAATCATGAATCATAAATTGAACCATGAATCATGAATCATGAAGTGAAACATGAATTGAATCATGAATTATGATTCATGAATTGAATCATGAATTGAATCATGAATTATAAATTAAATCATGAATCATGAATCAGGAATCATAAATCGAATCATGAATCATGAATCATGAATCGAATCATGAATCATGAATCATGAATCATAAATCATGAATTGAATCATGAATCATGAATCATGAATTGAATCATGAATCATGAATCGAATCATGAATCATGAATCATGAATTGAATCATGAATCATGAATCGAATCATGAATCATGAATCATGAATTGAATCATGAATCATGAATCATGAATCATGAATTGAATCATGAATCATGAATCGAATCATGAATCATGAATTGAATCATGAATCGAATCATGAATTGTATCATGAATCATGAATCGAATCATAAATCTTGAATCATGAATTGAATCATGAATCGAATCATGAATCATGAATTGAATCATGAATCATGAATCGAATCATGAATCTTGAATCATGAATCATGAAATGAATCATGAATCATGAATCATGAATCATGAATCGAATCATGAATCATGAATCATGAATCATTAATCATGAATCAAATCATTAATCATGAATCATGAATCATGAATCATGAATCATGAATTGAATCATGAATCATGAATCATGAATTGAATCATGAATCATGAAGCATGAATTGAATCATTTATCATGAATCATGAATCATGAATTAAATCATGAATCATGAATCATGAATTGAATCATTTATCATGAATCATGAATTGAATCATGAATCATGAATCATGAATTAAATCCTGAATCATAAATTGAATTATGAATTGAATCATGAATCATGAATCATAAATTGAATCATGAATCGTGAAGTGAATCATGAATTGAATCATGAATCATGATTCATAAATTGAATCATGAATTGAATCATGAATTATAAATTAAATCATGAATCATGAATTGAATCATGAATTGAATCATGAATTATGAATCATGAATTGAATCATGAATCATGAATCATGAATCATGAATTGAATCATGAATCATGAATCATGAATTGAATCATGAATCATGAATCGAATCATGAATCATGAATCATGAATTGAATCATGAATCATGAATCATGAATTGAATCATGATTCATGAATCATGAATCATGAATCGAATCATGAATCATGAATTGAATCATGAATCGAATCATGAATCATGAATCATGAATTGAATCATGAATCGAATCAGGAATCATGAATCATGAATTGAATCATGAATTGTATCATGAATCATGAATCGAATCATGAATCATGAATCGAATCATGAATCTTGAATCATGAATTGAATCATGAATCGAATCATGAATCATGAATTGAATCATGAATCATGAATCATGAAACATGAATTGAATCATGAATCATAAATCATGAATCGAATCATGAATCTTGAATCATGAATTGAATCATGAATCAAATCATGAATCATGAAATGAATCATGAATCATGAATCATGAATCATGAATTGAATCATGAATCATGAATCATGAATTGAATCATAAATCATGAATCATGAATCATGAATTAAATCCTGAATCATAAATTGAATTATGAATTGAATCATGAATCATGAATCATGAATCATAAATTAAATCATGAATCATGAAGTGAATCATCAATCATGAATTGAATCATGAATCATGAATCATGAATCATGAATTGAATCATTTATCATGAATCATGAATTGAATCATGAATCATGAATCATGAATTAAATCCTGAATCATAAATTAAATCATGAATTGAATCATGAATTATAAATTAAATCATGAATCATGAATTGAATCATGAATTGAATCATGAATTATGAATCATGAATTGAATCATGAATCATGAATCATGAATCATGAATTGAATCATGAATCATGAATCATGAATCATGAATTGAATCATGAATCGAATCATGAATCATGAATTGAATTATGAATCATGAATCATAAATTGAATCACGAATCATGAATTGAATCATGAATCTTGAATTGAATCATGAGTCATGAATCTTGAATTGAATCATGAATTGAATTATGAAGCATGAATCAAGAATTGAATCATGAATCATGAATCATGAATTGAATCATGAATAATGAATCATGAATTGAATCATGAATTGAATCATGAATCATGAATCGAATCATGAATCATGAATCATGAATTGTATCATCAATCATGAATCGAATCATGAATCTTGAATCATGAATTGAATCATGAATTATGAATCATGAATCATGAATCATGAATTGAATCATGAATCATGAATTGAATCATGAATCATGAATCATGAATCATGAATCATGAATTGAATCATGAATCATGAATCATGAATTGAATCATTTATCATGAATCATGAATTGAATCATGAATCATGAATCATGAATCATGAATTAAATCCTGAATCATAAATTGAATTATGAATTGAATCATGAATCATGAATCATGAATCATAAATTGAATCATGAATCATGAAGTGAATCATGAATTGAATCATGAATCATGATTCATAAATTGAATCATGAATTGAATCATGAATTATAAATTAAATCTTGAATCATGAATTGAATCATGAATTGAATCATGAATTATGAATCATGAATTGAATAATGAATCATGAATCATGAATCATGAATTGAATCATGAATCATAAATCATGAATTGAATCATGAATCATGAATCGAATCATGAATCATGAATCATGAATTGAATCATGAATCATGAATCGAATCATGAATCATGAATCATGAATTGAATCATGAATCATGAATCATGAATCATGAATTGAATCATGAATCATGAATCGAATCATGAATCATGAATTGAATCATGAATCGAATCATGAATCATGAATCATGAATTGTATCATGAATCATGAATCGAATCATGAATCTTGAATCATGAATCGAATCATGAATCATGAATTGAATCATGAATCATGAATCATGAATCATGAATTGAATCATGAATCATTAATCATGAATCGAATCATGAATCTTGAATCATGAATTGAATAATGAATCGAATCATGAATCATGAAATGAATCATGAATCATGAATCATGAATCATGAATCGAATCATGAATCATGAATCATGAATCATGAATTAAATCCTGAATCATAAATTGAATTATGAATTGAATCATGAATCATGAATCATGAATCATAAATTGAATCATGAATCATGAAGTGAATCATGAATTGAATCATGAATCATGATTCATAAATTGAATCATGAATTGAATCATGAATTATAAATTAAATCATGAATTGAATCATGAATCATGAATCGAATCATGAATCATGAATCATGAATTGAATCATGAATCATGAATCATGAATCATGAATTGAATCATGAATCATAAATCATGAATTGAATCATGAATCATGAATCGAATCATGAATCATGAATCATGAATTGTATCATGAATCATGAATCGAATCATGAATCTTGAATCATGAATCGAATCATGAATCATGAATTGAATCATGAATCATGAATCATGAATCATGAATTGAATCATGAATCATTAATCATGAATCATGAATCATGAATCATGAATCATGAATCATAAATCATGAATTGAATCATGAATCATGAATCATGAATTGAATCATGAATCATGAATCGAATCATGAATCATGAATCATGAATTGAATCATGAATCATGAATCGAATCATGAATCATGAATCATGAATTGAATCATGAATCATGAATCATGAATCATGAATCATGAATTGAATCATGAATCATGAATCGAATCATGAATCATGAATTGAATCATGAATCGAATCATGAATTGTATCATGAATCATGAATTGAATTATGAATCATGAATCATGAATCATGAATTGAATCATTTATCATGAATCATGAATTGAATCATGAATCAAGAATCATGAATCATGAATTAAATCCTGAATCATAAATTGAATTATGAATCGAATCATGAATCATGAATCATGAATCATGAATCGAATCATGAATCATGAATCATGGATCATGAATCATGAATTGAATTATGAATCATGAATCATAAATTGAATCATGAATCATGAAGTGAATCATGAATTGAATCATGAATCATGATTCATAAATTGAATCATGAATTGAATCATGAATTATAAATTAAATCATGAATCATGAATTGAATCATGAATCATGAATCATGAATCATGAATTGAATCATGAATCATGAATTGAATCATGAATCATGAATCATGAATCATGAATTGAATCATGAATCATGAATCATGAATCATGAATTGAATCATGAATCATGAATCATGAATTGAATCATGAATCGAATCATGAATCATGAATTGAATCATGAATCATGAATCATAAATTGAATCATGAATCATAAATTGAATCATGAATCATGAATTGAATCATGAGTCATGAATCTTGAATTGAATCATGAATTGAATTATGAATCATGAATCAAGAATTGAATCATGAATCATGAATCATGAATCATGAATTGAATCATGAATCATGAATCATGAATTGAATCATGAATTGAATCATGAATCATGAATCATGAATCGAATCATGAATCATGAATTGTATCATCAATCATGAATCGAATCATGAATCTTTAATCATGAATTGAATCATGAATCATGAATCATGAATTGAATAATGAATCATGAATCATGAATCGAATCATGAATCATGAGTCAAGAATCATGTATCGAATCATGAATCATGAATCATGAATCATGAATCATGAATTGAATCATGAATCATGAATCATGAATTGAATCATGAATCATGAATCATGAATCATGAATCATGAATTAAATCATGAATCATGAATCATGAATTGAATCATGAATCATGAATCTTGAATCATGAATCATGAATTGAATCATGAATCATGAATCATGAATCATGAATTGAATCATGAATTGAATCATGAATCATGAATCATGAATCATGAATCGAATCATGAATCATGAATTGAATCATGAATTGAATCATGAATCATGAATCATAAATCATGAATTGAATCATGAATCATGAATCAAATCATGAATCATGAATCAAGAATCATGAATCGAATCATAATTCATGAATCGAATCATGAATCATGAATCATGAATTGAATCATGAATCAAGAATCATGAATCGAATCATGAATCATGAATCGAATCATGAATCATGAATCATGAATTGAATCATGAATCATGAATCATGAATTCAATCATGAATCATGAATCATGGATTGAATCATGAATCATGAATCATGAATCATGAATCATGAATCATGAATCATGAATCGAATCATGAATCATGAATCAAGAATCATGAATCGAATCATGAATCAAGAATCATGAATCATGAATCATGAATTGAATCATGAATCATGAATCATGAATTGAATCATGAATTAAATCCTGAATCATAAAGTGAATCATGAATTGAATCATGAATCATGAATCATGAATCATAAATTGAACCATGAATCATGAATCGAATAATGAATCATAAAATGAATCATGAATCATGAATCATGAATCATGAATCGGATCATGAATCATGAATCATGAATCATGAATCATGAATCATGAATTGAATCATGAATCATGAATCATGAATCATGAATTGAATCATTTATCATGAACCATGAATTGAATCATGAATCATGAATCATGAATTAAATCATGAATCATGAATTAAATCATGAATTATAAATTGAATCATGAATCATGAAGTGAATCATGAATTGAATCATGAATCATGATTCAAAAATTGAATCATGAACTGAATCATGAATTATAAATTAAATCATGAATCATGAATTGAATCATGAATTGAATCATGAATTATGAATCATGAATTGAATCATGAATCATGAATCATGAATCATGAATTGAATCATGAATCATGAATCATAAATTGAACCATGAATCATGAATCATAAAGTGAAACATGAATTGAATCATATATCATGAATGATGAATCATGAATCATGAATCATGAATTGAATCATGAATCATGAATCATGAATCATGAATTGAATCATTTATGATGAATCATGAATTGAATCATGAATCATGAATCATGAATCATGAATTAAATCCTGAATCATAAATTGAATTATGAATTGAATCATGAATCATGAATCATAAATTGAATCATGAATCATGAAGTGAATCATGAATTGAATCATGAATCATGATTCATAAATTGAATTAATGAATTGTATCATGAATTATAAATTAAATCATGAATCATGAATTGAATCATGAATTGAATCATGAATTATGAATCATGAATTGAATCATGAATCATGAATTATGAATCATGAATTGAATCATGAATCATGAATCATAAATTGAAACATGAATCATTAATCATGAAGTGAAACATGAATTGAATCATGAATCATGATTCATGAATTGAATCATGAATTGAATCATGAATTATAAATTAAATCATGAATCATGAATCATGAATTGAATCATAAATTGAATCATGAATCATGAATCATGAATCGAATCATGAATCATGAATCATGAATTGTATCATCAATCATGAATCGAATCATGAATCTTGAATCATGAATTGAATCATGAATCATGAATCATGAATTGAATAATGAATCATGAATCATGAATCGAATCATGAATCATGAGTCAAGAATCATGAATCGAATCATGAATCATGAATCATGAATCATGAATCATGAATCATGAATTGAATCATGAATCATGAATCATGAATCATAAATTGAACCATGAATCATGAATCATGAAGTGAAACATGAATTGAATCATGAATCATGAATCATGAATCATAAATCATGAATCATGAATTGAATCATGAATCATAAATCATGAATCATGAATTGAATCATTTATCATGAATCATGAATTGAATCATGAATCATGAATCATGAATCATGAATTAAATCCTGAATCATAAATTGAATTATGAATTGAATCATGAATCATGAATCATGAATCATAAATTGAATCATGAATCATGAAGTGAATCTAATCATGAATCATGATTCATAAATTGAATCATGAATTGAATCATGAATTATAAATTAAATCATGAATCATGAATTGAATCATGAATTGAATCATGAATTATGAATCATGAATTGAATCATGAATCATGAATTATGAATCATGAATTGAATCATGAATCATGAATCATAAATTGAAACATGAATCATGAATCATGAAGTGAAACATGAATTGAATCATGAATCAAGAATCATGAATCATGAATCATGAATTGAATCATGAATCATGAATCATGAATCATGAATCATGAATTGAATCATGAATCATGAATCGAATCATGAATCATGAATTGAATCATGAATCGAATCATGAATCATAAATTGAATCATGAATCATGAATTGAATCATGAATCATGAATTGAATCATGAGTCATGAATCTTGAATTGAATCATGAATTGAATTATGAATCATGAATCAAGAATTGAATCATGAATCATGAATCATGAATCATGAATTGAATCATGAATCATGAATCATGAATTGAATCATAAATTGAATCATGAATCATGAATCATGAATCGAATCATGAATCATGAATCATGAATTGTATCATCAATCATGAATCGAATCATGAATCTTGAATCATGAATTGAATCATGAATCATGAATCATGAATTGAATAATGAATCATGAATCATGAATCGAATCATGAATCATGAGTCAAGAATCATGAATGGAATCATGAATCATGAATCATGAATCATGAATCATGAATTGAATCATGAATCATGAATTGAATCATGAATCATGAATCATGAATCATGAATCATGAATTAAATCATGAATCATGAATCATGAATTGAATCATGAATCATTAATCATGAATCGAATCATGAATCTTGAATCATGAATTGAATCATGAATTGAATCATGAATCATGAAATGAATCATGAATCATGAATCATGAATCATATATTTTGAATCGAATCATGAATCATGAATCGAATCATGAATCATGAATCATGAATCATGAATCATGAATCGAATCATGAATCATGAATCATGAATCATGAATCATGAATTGAATCATGAATCATGAATCATGAATTGAATCATGAATCATGAATCATGAATTGAATCATGAATCATGAATCATGAATCATGAATCATGAATCATGAATTGAATTATGAATCATGATTCATGAATCATGAATTGAATCATTTATCATGAATCATGAATTGAATCATGAATCATGAATCATGAATCATGAATTAAATCCTGAATCATAAATTGAATTATGAATCGAATCATGAATCATGAATCATGAATCATGAATCGAATCATGAATCATGAATCATGAATCATGAATCATGAATTGAATCATGAATTGAATCATGAATCATGAAGTGAATCATGAATTGAATCATGAATCATGATTCATAAATTGAATCATGAATTGAATCATGAATTATAAATTAAATCATGAATCATGAATTGAATCATGAATTGAATCATGAATTAAATCATGAATTATGAATCATGAATTGAATCATGAATCATGAATCATGAATCATGAATTGAATCATGAATCATGAATCATGAATCATTAATTGAATCATGAATCATGAATCATGAATTGAATCATGAATCGAATCATGAATCATGAATTGAATCATGAATCATGAATCATAAATTGAATCATGAATCATAAATTGAATCATGAATCATGAATTGAATCATGAGTCATGAATCTTGAATTGAATCATGAATTGAATTATGAATCATGAATCAAGAATTGAATCATGAATCATGAATCATGAATTGAATCATGAATCATGAATCATGAATTGAATCATGAATTGAATCATGAATCATGAATCATGAATCGAATCATGAATCATGAATTGTATCATCAATCATGAATCGAATCATGAATCTTGAATCATGAATTGAATCATGAATCATGAATCATGAATTGAATAATGAATCATGAATCATGAATTGAATCATAAATCATGAGTCAAGAATCATGTATCGAATCATGAATCATGAATCATGAATCATGAATCATGAATCATGAATTGAATCATGAATCATGAATCATGAATTGAATCATGAATCATGAATCATGAATCATGAATCATGAATTAAATCATGAATCATGAATCATGAATTGAATCATGAATCATGAATCTTGAATCATGAATCATGAATTGAATCATGAATCATGAATCATGAATCATGAATCATGAATTGAATCATGAATCATGAATCATGAATCGAATCATGAGTCATGAATTGAATCATGAATTGAATCATGAATCATGAATCATGAATCATGAATTGAATCATGAATCATGAATCATGAATCGAATCATGAATCATGAATTGAATCATGAATTGAATCATGAATCATGAATCATAAATCATGAATTGAATCATGAATCATGAATCGAATCATGAATCATGAATCAAGAATCATGAATCGAATCATGAATCATGAATCGAATCATGAATCATGAATCATGAATTGAATCATGAATCAAGAATCATGAATCGAATCATGAATCATGAATCGAATCATGAATCATGAATCATGAATTGAATCATGAATCATGAATCATGAATTCAATCATGAATCATGAATCATGGATTGAATCATGAATCATGAATCATGAATCATGAATCTTGAATCATGAATTGAATCATGAATCATGAATCATGAATTGAATCATGAATCAAGAATCATGAATCATGAATCATGAATTGAATCATGAATCATGAATCATGAATTGAATCATGAATCATGAATTGAATCATGAATCATGAATTAAATCCTGAATCATAAAGTGAATCATGAATTGAATCATGAATCATGAATCATAAATTGAACCATGAATCATGAATCGAATCATGAATCATAAAATGAATCATGAATCATGAATCATGAATCATGAATCATGAATCGAATCATGAATCATGAATCATGAATCATGAATCATGAATCATGAATTGAATCATGAATCATGAATCATGAATCATGAATTGAATCATTTATCATGAACCATGAATTGAATCATGAATCATGAATCATGAATTAAATCATGAATCATGAATTAAATCATGAATCATAAATTGAATCATGAATCATGAAGTGAATCATGAATTGAATCATGAATCATGATTCAAAAATTGAATCATGAACTGAATCATGAATTATAAATTAAATCATGAATCATGAATTGAATCATGAATTGAATCATGAATTATGAATCATGAATTGAATCATGAATCATGAATCATGAATCATGAATCATGAATTGAATCATGAATCATGAATCATAAATTGAACCATGAATCATGAATCATGAAGTGAAACATGAATTGAATCATATATCATGAATCATGAATCATGAATCATGAATCATGAATTGAATCATGAATCATGAATCATGAATCATGAATTGAATCATTTATCATGAATCATGAATTGAATCATGAATCATGAATCATGAATCATGAATTAAATCCTGAATCATAAATTGAATTATGAATTGAATCATGAATCATGAATCATAAATTGAATCATGAATCATGAAGTGAATCATGAATTGAATCATGAATCATGATTCATAAATTGAATTAATGAATTGAATCATGAATTATAAATTAAATCATGAATCATGAATTGAATCATGAATTGAATCATGAATTATGAATCATGAATTGAATCATGAATCATGAATTATGAATCATGAATTGAATCATGAATCATGAATCATAAATTGAAACATGAATCATTAATCATGAAGTGAAACATGAATTGAATCATGAATCATGATTCATGAATTGAATCATGAATTGAATCATGAATTATAAATTAAATCATGAATCATGAATCATGAATTGAATCATAAATTGAATCATGAATCATGAATCATGAATCGAATCATGAATCATGAATCTTGAATTGTATCATCAATCATGAATCGAATCATGAATCTTGAATCATGAATTGAATCATGAATCATGAATCATTAATTGAATAATGAATCATGAATCATGAATCGAATCATGAATCATGAATCATGAATTGAATCATGAATCATGAATCATGAATCATAAATTGAACCATGAATCATGAATTAATGAAGTGAAACATGAATTGAATCATGAATCATGAATCATGAATCATGAATTGAATCATGAATCATAAATCATGAATCATGAATTGAATCATTTATCATGAATCATGAATTGAATCATGAATCATGAATCATGAATCATGAATTAAATCATGAATCATGAAGTGAATCATGAATTGAATCATGAATCATGATTCATAAATTGAATCATGAATTGAATCATGAATTATAAATTAAATCATGAATCATGAATTGAATCATGAATTGAATCATGAATTATGAATCATGAATTGAATCATGAATCATGAATTATGAATCATGAATTGAATCATGAATCATGAATCATAAATTGAAACATGAATCATGAATCATGAAGTGAAACATGAATTGAATCATGAATCATGATTCATGAATTGAATCATGAATTGAATCATGAATTATAAATTAAATCATGAATCATGAATCATAAATCGAATCATGAATCATGAATCATGAATTGAATCATGAATCATGAATCATGAATTGAATCATGAATCATGAATCGAATCATGAATCATGAATCATGAATTGAATCATGAATCATGAATTGAATCATGAATCATGAATCAAATCATGAATCATGAATCATGAATTGAATCATGAATCATGAATCATGAATCATGAATCATGAATTGAATCATGAATCATGAATCGAATCATGAATCATGAATTAAATCATGAATCGAATCATGAATCATAAATTGAATCATGAATCATGAATTGAATCATGAATCATGAATTGAATCATGAGTCATGAATCTTGAATTGAATCATGAATTGAATTATGAATCATGAATCAAGAATTGAATCATGAATCATGAATCATGAATCATAAATTGAATCATGAATCATAAATCATGAATCGAATCATGAATCATGAATCATGAATTGTATCATTAATCATGAATCGAATCATGAATCTTGAATCATGAATTGAATCATGAATCATGAATCATGAATTGAATAATGAATCATGAATCATGAATCGAATCATGAATCATGAGTCAAGAATCATGAATCGAATCATGAATCATGAATCATGAATCATGAATCATGAATTGAATCATGAATCATGAATTGAATCATGAATCATGAATCATGAATCATGAATTAAATCATGAATCATGAATCATGAATTGAATCATGAATCATGAATCTTGAATCATGAATCATGAATTGAATCATGAATCATGAATCATGAATCATGAATCATGAATCATGAATCATGAATCATGAATCGAATCATGAATCATGAATTGAATCATGAATTGAATCATGAATCATGAATCACGAATCATGAATTGAATCATGAATCATGAATCGAATCATGAATCATGACTCAAGAATCATGAATCGAATCATGAATCATGAATCGAATCATGAATCATGAATCATGAATCATGAATCATGAATCATGAATAGTATCATGAATCATGAATCATGAATCATGAATTGAATCATGAATCATGAATCATGGATTGAATCATGAATCATGAATCATGAATCATGAATCTTGAATCATGAATTGAATCATGAATCATGAATCATGAATTGAATCATGAATCAAGAGTCATGAATCATGAATTGAATCATGAATCATGAATCATGAATTGAATCATGAATTATGAATCATGAATTAAATCCTGAATCATAAAGTGAATCATGAATTGAATCAAGAATCATGAATCATGAATCATAAATTGAACCATGAATCATGAATCATGAAGTGAAACATGAATTGAATCATGAATCATGATTCATGAATTGAATCATGAATTGAATCATGAATTATAAATTAAATCATGAATCATGAATCATGAATCATAAATCGAATCATGAATCATGAATCATGAATCGAATCATGAATCATGAATCATGAATTAAATCATGAATCATGAATCATGAATTGAATCATGAATCATGAATCGAATCATGAATCATGAATCATCAATTGAATCATGAATCATGAATTGAATCATGAATCATGAATCGAATCATGAATCATGAATCATGAATTGAATCATGAATCATGAATCATGAATTAAATCATGAATCGAATCATGAATCATGAATTGTATCATGAATCATGAATCGAATCATGAATCTTGAATCATGAATTGAATCATGAATCGAATCATGAATCATGAATTAAATCATGAATCATGAATCATGAATCATGAATTGAATCATGAATCATGAATCATGAATCGAATCATGAATCTTGAATCATGAATTGAATCATGAATCGAATCATGAATCATAAAATGAATCATGAATCATGAATCATGAATCATGAATCGAATCATGAATCATGAATCATGAATCATGAATCATGAATCAGGAATTGAATCATGAATCATGAATCATGAATTGAATCATTTATCATAAACCATGAATTGAATCATAAATCATGAATCATGAATCATGAATCATGAATCATGAATTAAATCATGAATCATGAATCATGAATTGAATCATTTATCATGAATCATGAATTGAATGATGAATCATGAATCATGAATCATGAATTAAATCCTGAATCATAAATTGAATTATGAATTGAATCATGAATCATGAATCATGAATCATAAATTGAATGATGAATCATGAAGTGAATCATGAATTGAATCATGAATCATGATTCATAAATTGAATCATGAATTGAATCATGAATTATAAATTAAATCATGAATTGAATCATGAATTGAATCATGAATTGAATCATGAATTATGAATCATGAATTGAATCATGAATCATGAATTATGAATCATGAATTGAATCATGAATCATGAATCATAAATTGAAACATGAATCATGAATCATGAAGTGAAACATGAATTGAATCATGAATCATGATCATGAATTGAATCATGAATCATGATTCATGAATTGAATCATGAATTATAAATTAAATCATGAATCATGATTCATGAATTGAATCATGAATTGAATCATGAATTATAAATTAAATCATGAATCATGAATCATGAATCATAAATCGAATCATGAATCATGAATCATGAATTGAATCATGAATCATGAATCATGAATTGAATCATGAATCATGAATCGAATCATGAATCATGAATCATGAATTGAATCATGAATCATGAATCGAATCATGAATCATGAATCATGAATTGAATCATGAATCATGAATCATGAATCATGAATTGAATCATGAATCATGAATTGAATCATGAATCATGAATCGAATCATGAATCATGAATTGAATCATGAATCGAATAATGAATCATGAATCATAAATTGTATCATGAATCATGAATCGAATCATGAATCTTGAATCATGAATTGAATCATGAATCGAATCATGAATCATGAATTGAATCATGAATCATGAATCATGAATTGAATCATGAATCATGAATCATGAATCGAATCATGAATCTTGAATCATGAATTGAATCATGAATCGAATCTTAAATCATAAAATGAATCATGAATCATGAATCATGAATCGAATCATGAATCATGAATCATGAATCATGAATTGAATCATGAATCATGAATCATGAATTGAATCATGAATCATGAATCATGAATTGAATCATGAATCATGAATCATGAATCATGAATTGAATCATGAATCATGAATCATGAATTGAATCATTTATCATGAATCATGAATTGAATCATGAATCATGAATCATGAATCATGAATTAAATCCTGAATAATAAATCTGCATTATGAATTGAATCATGAATCATGAAGTGAATCATGAATTGAATCATGAATCATGATTCATAAATTGAATCATGAATTGAATCATGAATTATAAATTAAATCATGAATCATGAATTGAATCATGAATTGAATCATGAATTATGAATCATGAATTGAATCATGAATCATGAATTATGAATCATGAATTGAATCATGAATCATGAATCATAAATTGAAACATGAATCATGAATCATGAAGTGAATCATGAATTGAATCATGAATTATAAATTAAATCATGAATCATGAATCATAAATCGAATCATGAATCATGAATCATGAATTGAATCATGAATCATGAATCATGAATTGAATCATGAATCATGAATCGAATCATGAATCATGAATCATGAATTGAATCATGAATCATGAATTGAATCATGAATCATGAATCAAATCATGAATCATGAATCATGAATTGAATCATGAATCATGAATCATGAATCATGAATTGAATCATGAATCATGAATCGAATCATGAATCATGAATTAAATCATGAATCGAATCATGAATCATAAATTGAATCATGAATCATGAATTGAATCATGAATCATGAATTGAATCATGAGTCATGAATCTTGAATTGAATCATGAATTGAATTATGAATCATGAATCAAGAATTGAATCATGAATCATGAATCATGAATCATAAATTGAATCATGAATCATAAATCATAAATCGAATCATGAATCATGAATCATGAATTGTATCATTAATCATGAATCGAATCATGAATCTTGAATCATGAATTGAATCATGAATCATGAATCATGAATTGAATAATGAATCATGAATCATGAATCGAATCATGAATCATGAGTCAAGAATCATGAATCGAATCATGAATCATGAATCATGAATCATGAATCATGAATCATGAATTGAATCATGAATCATGAATTGAATCATGAATCATGAATCATGAATCATGAATTAAATCATGAATCATGAATCATGAATTGAATCATGAATCATGAATCTTGAATCATGAATCATGAATTGAATCATGAATCATGAATCATGAATCATGAATCATGAATCATGAATCATGAATCATGAATCATGAATCGAATCATGAATCATGAATTGAATCATGAATTGAATCATGAATCATGAATCACGAATCATGAATTGAATCATGAATCATGAATCGAATCATGAATCATGACTCAAGAATCATGAATCGAATCATGAATCATGAATCGAATCATGAATCATGAATCATGAATCATGAATCATGAATCATGAATAGTATCATGAATCATGAATCATGAATCATGAATTGAATCATGAATCATGAATCATGGATTGAATCATGAATCATGAATCATGAATCATGAATCTTGAATCATGAATTGAATCATGAATCATGAATCATGAATTGAATCATGAATCAAGAGTCATGAATCATGAATTGAATCATGAATCATGAATCATGAATTGAATCATGAATTATGAATCATGAATTAAATCCTGAATCATAAAGTGAATCATGAATTGAATCAAGAATCATGAATCATGAATCATAAATTGAACCATGAATCATGAATCATGAAGTGAAACATGAATTGAATCATGAATCATGATTCATGAATTGAATCATGAATTGAATCATGAATTATAAATTAAATCATGAATCATGAATCATAAATCGAATCATGAATCATGAATCATGAATCGAATCATGAATCATGAATCATGAATTAAATCATGAATCATGAATCATGAATTGAATCATGAATCATGAATCGAATCATGAATCATGAATCATGAATTGAATCATGAATCATGAATTGAATCATGAATCATGAATCGAATCATGAATCATGAATCATGAATTGAATCATGAATCATGAATCATGAATTGAATCATGAATCGAATCATGAATCATGAATTGTATCATGAATCATGAATCGAATCATGAATCTTGAATCATGAATTGAATCATGAATCGAATCATGAATCATGAATTAAATCATGAATCATGAATCATGAATCATGAATTGAATCATGAATCATGAATCATGAATCGAATCATGAATCTTGAATCATGAATTGAATCATGAATCGAATCATGAATCATAAAATGAATCATGAATCATGAATCATGAATCATGAATCGAATCATGAATCATGAATCATGAATCATGAATCATGAATCAGGAATTGAATCATGAATCATGAATCATGAATTGAATCATTTATCATAAACCATGAATTGAATCATGAATCATGAATCATGAATCATGAATCATGAATCATGAATTAAATCATGAATCATGAATCATGAATTGAATCATTTATCATGAATCATGAATTGAATGATGAATCATGAATCATGAATCATGAATTAAATCCTGAATCATAATTGAATTATGAATTGAATCATGAATCATGAATCATGAATCATAAATTGAATGATGAATCATGAAGTGAATCATGAATTGAATCATGATTCATAAATTGAATCATGAATTGAATCATGAATTATAAATTAAATCATGAATTGAATCATGAATTGAATCATGAATTGAATCATGAATTATGAATCATGAATTGAATCATGAATCATGAATTATGAATCATGAATTGAATCATGAATCATGAATCATAAATTGAAACATGAATCATGAATCATGAAGTGAAACATGAATTGAATCATGAATCATGATTCATGAATTGAATCATGAATCATGATTCATGAATTGAATCATGAATTATAAATTAAATCATGAATCATGATTCATGAATTGAATCATGAATTGAATCATGAATTATAAATTAAATCATGAATCATGAATCATGAATCATAAATCGAATCATGAATCATGAATCATGAATTGAATCATGAATCATGAATCATGAATTGAATCATGAATCATGAATCGAATCATGAATCATGAATCATGAATTGAATCATGAATCATGAATCGAATCATGAATCATGAATCATGAATTGAATCATGAATCATGAATCATGAATCATGAATTGAATCATGAATCATGAATTGAATCATGAATCATGAATCGAATCATGAATCATGAATTGAATCATGAATCGAATCATGAATCATGAATCATAAATTGTATCATGAATCATGAATCGAATCATGAATCTTGAATCATGAATTGAATCATGAATCGAATCATGAATCATGAATTGAATCATGAATCATGAATCATGAATTGAATCATGAATCATGAATCATGAATCGAATCATGAATCTTGAATCATGAATTGAATCATGAATCGAATCTTAAATCATAAAATGAATCATGAATCATGAATCATGAATCGAATCATGAATCATGAATCATGAATCATTAATCATGAATCGAATCATGAATCATGAATCATGAATCATGAATTGAATCATGAATCATGAATCATGAATTGAATCATGAATCATGAATCATGAATTGAATCATGAATCATGAATCATGAATCATGAATTGAATCATGAATCATGAATCATGAATTGAATCATTTATCATGAATCATGAATTGAATCATGAATCATGAATCATGAATCATGAATTAAATCCTGAATAATAAATTGAATTATGAATTGAATCATGAATCATGAAGTGAATCATGAATTGAATCATGAATCATGATTCATAAATTGAATCATGAATTGAATCATGAATTATAAATTAAATCATGAATCATGAATTGAATCATTAATTGAATCATGAATTATGAATCATGAATCATGAATTGAATCATGAATCATGAATCGAATCATGAATCATGAATCATGAATTGAATCATGAATCATGAATCATAAATCATAAATCATGAACTGAATCATGAATCATGAATCATGAATTGAATCATGAATCATGAATCATGAATCATAAATCATAAATCATGATTTGAATCATGAATCATGAATCATGAATCATGAATTGAATCATGAATCATGAATCTAATCATGAATCATGAATCATGAATTGAATCATGAATCATGAATCGAATCATGAATCATGAATCATGAATTGAATCATGAATCATGAATCATGAATCATGAATCATGAATCGAATCATGAATCATGAATCGAATCATGAATCATGAATTGAAAGATGAATCGAATCATGAATCATGAATCATGAATTGTATCATGAATCATGAATCGAATCATGAATCTTGAATCATGAATTGAATCATGAATCGAATCATGAATCATGAATTGAATCATGAATCATGAATCATGAATTGAATCATGAATCATGAATCATGAATCGAATCATGAATCTTGAACCATGAATTGAATCATGAATCGAATCATGAATCATGAAATGAATCATGAATCATGAATCATGAATCATGAATCGAATCATGAATCATGAATCATGAATCATAAATCATGAATCGAATCATGAATCATGAATCATGAATCCTGAATCATGAATTGAATCATGAATCATGAATCATGAATCATGAATCATGAATTGAATCATGAATCATGAATCATGAATCATGTATTGAATCATTTATCATGAATCATGAATTGAATCATGAATCATGAATCATGAATCATGAATTGAATCATTTATCATGAATCATGAATTGAATCATGAATCATGAATTGAATCATGAATCATGAATTGAATCATTTATCATGAATCATGAATTGAATCATGAATCATGAATTGAATCATTTATCATGAATCATGAATTGAATCATGAATCATGAATCATGAATTGAATCATTTATCATGAATCATGAATTGAATCATGAATCATGAATCATGAATCATGAATTAAATCCTGAATCATAAATTGAATTATGAATTGAATCATGAATCATGAATCATGAATCATAAATTGAATCATGAATCGTGAAGTGAATCATGAATTGAATCATGAATCATGATTCATAAATTGAATCATGAATTGAATCATGAATTATAAATTAAATCATGAATCATGAATTGAATCATGATTGAATCATGAATTATGAATCATGAATTGTATCATGAATCATGAATCATGAATCATGAATTGAATCATGAATCATGAATCATGAATCATGAATCATGAATCTTGAATCATGAATTGAATCATGAATCATGAATCATGAATCATGAATCATGAATTGAATCATGAATCATGAATCATGAATCATGAATCATGAATCATGAATCATGAATTGAATCATGAATCATGAATCATGAATCATGAATTAAATCCTGAATCATAAATTGAATTATGAATTGAATCATGAATCATGAATTATGAATCATAAATTGAATCATGAATCATGAAGTGAATCATGAATTGAATCATGAATCATGATTCATAAATTGAATCATGAATTGAATCATGAATTGAATCATGAATTATGAATCATGAATTGAATCATGAATCATGAATCATGAATCATGAATTGAATCATGAATCATGAATCATGAATCATAAATTGAACCATGAATCATGATTCATGAATTGAATCATGAATTGAATCATGAATCATGATTCATGAATTGAATCATGAATTGAATCATGAATTATAAATTAAATCATGAATCATGATTCATGAATCATAAATCGAATCATGAATCATGAATCATGAATCGAATCATGAATCATGAATCATGAATTGAATCATGAATCATGAATCATGAATTTAATCATGAATCATGAATTGTATCATGAATCATGAATCGAATCATGAATCTTGAATCATGAATCATGAATCATGAATTGAATCATGAATCATAAATCGAATCATGAATCATGAATTGAATCATGAATCGAATCATGAATCATGAATCATGAATTGTATCATGAATCATGAATCGAATCATGAATCTTGAATCATGAATTGAATCATGAATCGAATCATGAATCATGAATTGAATCATGAATCATGAATCACGAATCATGAATTGAATCATTAATCATGAATCATGAATCGAATCATGAATCTTGAATCATGAATTGAATCATGAATCGAATCATGAATCATGAAATGAATCATGAATCATGAATCATGAATCATGAATCATGAATCATGAATCGAATCATGAATCATGAATCATGAATCATGAATCATGAATTGAATCATGAATCATGAATTGAATCATGAATCATGAATCATGAATCATGAATCATGAATCATGAATTGAATCATGAATCATGAATCATGAATCATGAATTGAATCATTTATCATGAATCATGAACTGAATCATGAATCATGAATCATGAATCATAAATTAAATCCTGAATCATAAATTGAATTATGAATTGAATCATGAATCATGAATCATAAATTGAATCATGAATCATGAAGTGAATCATGAATTGAATCATGAATCATGATTCATAAATTGAATCATGAATTGAATCATGAATTATAAATTAAATCATGAATCATGAATTTAATCATGAATTGAATCATGAATTATGAATCATGAATTGAATCATGAATCATGAATCATGAATCATGAATTGAATCATGAATCATGAATCATGAATCATAAATTGAACCATGAATCATGAATCATGAAGTGAAACATGAATTGAATCATGAATCATGATTCATGAATTGAATCATGAATTGAATCATGAATTATAAATTAAATCATGAATCATGAATCATGAATCATAAATCGAATCATGAATCATGAATCGAATCATGAATCATGAATCATGAATTGAATCATGAATCATGAATTGAATCATGAATCATGAATCGAATCATGAATCATGAATCATGAATTGAATCATGAATCATGAATCATGAATCATGAATTGAATCATGAATCATGAATCGAATCATGAATCATGAATTGAATCATGAATCGAGTCATGAATCATGAATCATGAATCATGAATTGAATCATGAATCATGAATCGAATCATGAATCATGAATCATGAATTGAATCATGAATCATGAATCATGAATTGAATCATGAATCATGAATCGAATCATGAATCATGAATTGAATCATGAATCGAATCATGAATCATGAATCATGAATTGTATCATGAATCATGAATCGAATCATGAATCTTGAATCATGAATTGAATCATGAATCGAATCATGAATCATGAATTGAATCATGAATCATGAATCATGAATCATGAATTGAATCATGAATCATGAATCATGAATCGAATCATGAATCTTGAATCATGAATTGAATCATGAATCAAATCATGAATCATGAAATGAATCATGAATCATGAATCATGAATCATGAATCATGAATCATGAATTGAATCATGAATCATGAATCATGAATCATGGATTGAATCATGAATCATGAATTGAATCATGAATCTTGAATTCGATCATGAATCATGAATCATGAATCATGAATCATGAATCATGAATTGAATCATGAATCGAATCATGAATCATGAATTGAATCATGAATCATGAATCATGAATCATGAATTGAATCATGAATTGAATCATGAATCATGAATCATGAATCATGAATCATGAATCGAATCATGAATCATGAATCATGAATCATGAATTGAATCATTTATCATGAATCATGAATTGAATCATAAATCATGAATCATGAATCATGAATTGAATCATGAATCATGAATCATGAATCATGAATTAAATCCTGAGTCATAAATTGAATTATGAATTGAATCATGAATCATGAATCATGAATCATAAATTGAATCATGAATCATGAAGTGAATCATGAAATGAATCATGAATCATGATTCATAAATTGAATCATGAATTGAATCATGAATTATAAATTAAATCATGAATCATGAATTGAATCATGAATTGAATCATGAATTATGAATCATGAATTGAATCATGAATCATGAATCATGAATTGAATCATGAATCATGAATCATAAATTGAACCATGAATCATGAATCATGAAGTGAAACATGAATTGAATCATGAATCATAAATCATGAATCATGAATCATGAATCATGAATCATGAATCATGAATCATGAATTGAATCATGAATCATGAATTGAATCATTTATCATGAATCATGAATTGAATCATGAATCATGAATTAAATCCTGAATCATAAATTGAATTATGAATTGAATCATGAATCATGAATCATGAATCATAAATTGAATCATGAATCATGAAGTGAATCATGAATTGAATCATGAATCATGATTCATAAATTGAATCATGAATTGAATCATGAATTATAAATTAAATCATGAATCATGAATTAAATCATGAATTGAATCATGAATTATGAATCATGAATTGAATCATGAATCATGAATCATGAATCATGAATCATGAATTGAATCATGAATCATGAATCATGAATCATAAATTGAACCATGAATCATGAATCATGAAGTGAAACATGAATTGAATCATGAATCATGATTCATGAATTGAATCATGAATTGAATCATGAATCATAAATTATGAATCGAGTCATGAATCATAAATCAAAAGTCATGAATCGAATCATGAATCATAAATTGAATCATTAATTGAATCATGAATCATGAATCATGAATTGAATCAGGATTTGAATCATGAATTGAATCATGAATTGAATCATGAATCATTAATTGAATCATGAATCATGAATCATGACATGAATTATGAATCATGAATCATAAATCGAATCATGAATCATGAATTGAATCAGGAATTGAATCATGAATTGAATCATGAATCATTAATTGAATCATGAATCATGAATCATGAATTGAATCATAAATCATGAATAATGAATCGAATCATGAATTGAATCATGAATCGAATCATGAATTGAATCATGAATCATGAATCATGAATTGATTCATGAATCATGAATTATGAATCATGAATTGAATCATTAATCATGAATCATGAATTATTAATTGAATCATGAATTGAATCATTAATCATGAATATTGAAATGAATCATGGATCATGATTTGAATCATGAATCATGAATCATGAATCGAATCATGAATCATGAATCAAATCATGAATCATGAATTGAATCATGAATTGAATCATGAATCGATTAATAAATTGAATCATGAATCATAAATCGAATCATGAATCATGAATTGAATCATGAATCATAAATTATGAATCATGAATTGAATCATGAATCATGAATCATGAATTGAATCATGAATCATGAATCATAAATTGAATCATGAATCATGAATCATAAATTGAATCATGAATTTAATCATGAATCATGAATCATGAATTGAATCATGAATCATGAATCATGAATTGTATCATGAATCATAAATCATGAATCAAATCATGAATCATAAATTGAATCAGGATTCGAATCATGAATTGAATAATGAATCATGAATTGAATCATGAATCATAAATCTTGAATCATGAATTGAATTATGTATCATGAATCTTGAATCATGAATTGAATCATGAATCATGAATCGAATCATGAATCATGAATTGAATCGTGAATTATGAATTGAATCATGAATCATGAATCAAATCATGAATCATGAATTGAATCATGAATCATGAATTAAATCATGAATCATGAATCATGAATCATAAATCATGTATTGAATCATGAATCATGAATCTAATCATGAATCATGAATTGAATCATGAATTATGAATCGAATCATGAATTATGAATCGAATCATGAATCATAAATTATGAATCATGAATTGATTCATAAATCATGAATTATGAATCATGAATTGAATCATGAATCATGAATTATGAATCATGAATTGAATCATGAATCATGAATTATGAATCATGAATTGAATCATGAATCATGAATCATGAACCATGAATCATGAATTGAATCATGAATTGAATCATGAATCATGAATCATGAAATGAATTATGGATCATGAATTGAATCATGAATCATGAATCGAATCATGAATCATGAATCATGAATTATGAATCATGAATTGATTCATGAATCATGAATCGAATCATGAATCATGAATCATGAATTATGAATCATGAATTGATTCATTAATCATGAATTGATTCATTAATCATGAATTATGAATCGAATCATGAATCATAAATTATGAATCATGAATGGATTCATGAATCATGAATTATGAATCATGAATTGAATCATGAATCATGAATCATGAACTATGAATCATAAATTGAATCATGAATTGAATCATGAATCGATTAATGAAATTAATCATAAATCATGAATTGAATCAAGAATCATGAATCATGAATTGAATCATGAATCATAAATTATGAATCATGAATTGAATCATGAATCATGAATCATGAATTGAATCATGAATCATGAATCATAAATTGAAACATGAATCATGAATCATAAATTGAATCATAAATTGAATCATGAATCATGAATCATGAATTGTATCATGAATCATGAATCAAATCATGAATCATAAATTCAATCAGGATTAAAATCATGAATTGAATCATGAATCATGAATTGAATCATGAATCATGAATCATGAATTATGAATCATGAATTGAATGATGAATAATGAATAGGATCATGAATCATGAATTGAATCATGAATAATGAATCATGAATTAAATCATGAATTGAATCATGAATCATGAATTGAATCATGAATTGAATCATGAATCATAAATTGAATCATGAATCATGAATCATGAATTGAATCATGAATCATGAATCATGAATAATGAATTGAATCATGACTCATGAATCATAAATCATGAATTGAATCATGAATCATGAATCAAAAATCATGAATTGAATCATGAATCATGAATCATGAATCGAATCATGAATCATGAATTGAATCATGAATCATGAATCATGAATCATAAATTGAATCATGAATCATGAATCATGAATTGAATCATGAATCATGAATCCAATCATGAATCATGAATCATGAATTGAATCATGAATTGAATCATGAATCATGAATCATGAATTGAATCATGAATCATAAATCATGAATCATGAATCATAAATTGAATCATGAATTAAATCATGAATCATGAATCATGAATTGAATCATGAATCATAAATCATGAATCGAATCATGAATCATAAATCAAAAGTCATGAATCGAATCATGAATCATGAATTGAATTATGAATCATGAATCATGAATTGAATCATGAATCATTAATTGAATCATGAATCATGAATCATGAATCATGAATCATGACATGAATTATGAATCATGAATCATAAATCGAATCATGAATCATGATTTGAATCAGGAATCGAATCATGAATTGAATCATGAATCATGAATTGAATCATGAATCATGAATCTTGAATCATGGATCATGAATTGAATCATAAATCATGAATCATGAATCGAATCATGAATTGAATCATGAATCGAATCATGAATTGAATCATGAATCATGAATCATGAATTGATTCATGAATCATGAATTATGAATCATGAATTGAATCATGAATCATGAAACATGAATTATGAATTGAATCATGAATTGAATCATGAATTGAATCATGAATCATGAAATATGAATCTAGAATTGAATCATGAATCATGAATTGAATCATAAATCATGAATATTGAAATGAATCATGGATCATGATTTGAATCTTGAATCATGAATCATGAATCAAATCATGAATCATGAATCATGAATCATGAATCATGAATTGAATCATGAATTGAATCATGAATCATGAAATATGAATCTAGAATTGAATCATGAATCATGAATTGAATCATTAATCATGAATATTGAAATGAATCATGGATCATGATTTGAATCTTGAATCATGAATCATGAATCAAATCATGAATCATAAATCATGAATCATGAATCATGAATTAATCATGAATTTAATCATGAATCGATTAATAAATTGAATCATGAATTATGAATTGAATCATGAATCATGAATTATGAATTGAATCACGAATCATGAATCGAATCATGAATCATGAATTATGAATCATAATTAGAATCATGAATTTAATCATGGATCATGAATTGAATCATGAATCATGAATCGAATCATGAATCATGAATTGAATCATGAATCATAAATTATGAATCATGAATTGAAACATGAATCATGAATCATGAATCATGAATTGAATCATGAATCATGAATCATAAATTGAATCATGAATTTGATCATGAATCATGAATCATGAATTGAATCATGAATCATGAATCATGAATTGTATCATGAATCATGAATCATGAATCAAATCATGAATCATAAATTGAATCAGGATTCGAATCATGAATTGAATAATGAATCATGAATTGAATCATGAATCATGAATCTTGAATCATGAATCATAATTTGAATCATGTATCATGAATCTTGAATCATGAATTAAATCATGAATCATGAATCGAATCATGAATCATGAATGAATCATGAATCATGAATCATGAATCATGAATCATGAATTGAATCATGAATCATGAATCATGAATCGAATCATGAATCGAATCATGAATCATGAATTGAATTATGAATCATGAATCATGAATTAAATCATGAATTGAATCATGAATCATGAATTGAATCATGAATTGAATCATGAATCATAAATCATGAATCGAATCATGAATCATAAATCAAAAGTCAAGAATCGAATCATGAATCATGAATTGAATCATGAATCATGAATCATGAATTGAATCATGAATCATTAATTGAATCATGAATCATGATCTTGAATCATGGATCATGAATTGAATCATAAATCATGAATCATGAATCGAATCATGAATTGAATCATGAATCGAATCATGAATTGAATCATGAATCATGAATCATGAATTGATTCATGAATCATGAATTATGAGTCATGAATTGAATCATGATCATGAATCATGAATTATGAATTGAATCATGAATTGAATCATGAATCATGAAATATGAATCTAGAATTGAATCATGTATCATGAATTGAATCATTAATCATGAATATTGAAATGAATCATGGATCATGATTTGAATCTTGAATCATGAATCATGAATCAAATCATGAATCATGAATCATGAATCATGAATTGAATCATGATTGAATCATGAATCATGAAATATGAATCTAGAATTGAATCATGAATCATGAATTGAATCATTATCATGATATTGAAATGAATCATGGATCATGATTTGAATCTTGAATCGTGAATCATGAATCAAATCATGAATCATAAATCATGAATCATGAATTGAATCATGAATTTAATCATGAATCGATTAATAAATTGAATCATGAATCATGAATTGAAGCATGAATCATGAATTATGAATTGAATCACGAATCATGATCGAATCATGAATCATGAATTATGAATCATAATTAGAATCATGAATTTAATCATGGATCATGAATTGAATCATGAATCATGAATCGAATCATGAATCATGAATTGAATCATGAATCATAAATTATGAATCATGAATTGAAACATGAATCATGAATCATGAATCATAAATTGAATCATGAATCATGAATCATAAATTGAATCATGAATTTGATCATGAATCATGAATCATAAATTGAATCATGAATCATGAATCATGAATTGTATCATGAATCATGAATCATGAATCAAATCATGAATCATAAATTGATCAGGATTCGAATCATGAATTGAATAATGAATCATGAATTGAATCATGATCATGAATCTTGAATCATAATTTGAATCATGTATCATGAATCTTGAATCATGAATTAAATCATGAATCATGAATTGAATCATGAATCATGAATTTAATCATGAATCATGAATCATGAATCATGAATTGAATCATGAATCATGAATCATGAATTGAATCATGAATCATGATCGAATCATGAATCGAATCATGAATCATGAATTGAATTATGAATCATGAATCATGAATTAAATCATGAATTGAATCATGAATCATGAATTGAATCATGAATTAAATCATAAATCATGAATCATGAATCATGAATCGAATCATGAATCATGAATTGAATCATGAATCATGAATCATGAATCATAAATTGAATCATGAATCATGAATTGAATCATGAATCATGAATCATGAATTGAAATCATGATCATGAATTGAATCATGAATTGAATCATGAATCATGAATTGAATCATGAATCATAAATCATGAATCATGAATCATAAATTGAATCATGAATTAAATCATGAATCATGAATCATGAATTGAATCATGAATCATAAATCATGAATCGGAATCATGAATCATAAATCAAAAGTCATGATCGAATCATGAATCATGAATTGAATCATGAATTAAACAATGAATCATGAATCATGAATTGAATCAGGATTTGAATCATGAATTAAATCATGAATCATGAATTAAATCAAGAATCATTAATTGAATCATGAATCATGAATTATGAATCATGACATGAATTATGAATCATGAATCATAAATCGAATCATGAATCATGAATTGAATCAGGAATCGAATCATGAATCGAATCATGAATATTGAAATGAATCATGGATCATGATTTAAATCATGAATCATGAATCATGAATCGAATCACGAATCATGAAATGAATCATGGATCATGATTTGAATCATGAATCATGAATCATGAATCATGAATTGAATCATGAATTGAATCATGAATCGATTAATAAATTGAATCATGAATCATGAATTGAATCATGAATCATGAATTATGAATTGAATCACGAATCATGAATCGAATCATGAATCATGAATTATGAATCATAATTAGAATCATGAATTTAATCATGGATCATGAATTGAATCATGAATCATGAAACGAATCATGAATCATGAATTGAATCATGAATCATAAATTATGAATCATGAATTAAATCATGAATCATGAATTATGAATCATAATTAGAATCATGAATTTAATCATGGATCATGAATTGAATCATGAATCATGAATCGAATCTTGAATCATGAATTGAATCATGAATCATAAATTATGAATCATGAATTAAATCATGAATCATGAATCATGAATCATAAATTGAATAATGAATCATGAATCATAAATTGAATCATGAATTTGATCATGAATCATGAATCATGAATTGAATCATGAATCATGAATTGTATCATGAATCATGAATCATGAATCAAATCATGAATAATAAATTGAATCAGGATTCGAATCATGAATTGAATAATGAATCATGAATTGAATCCTGAATCATGAATCTTGAATCATGAATCATGAATTGAATCATGTATCATGAATCTTAATCATGAATTAAATCATGAATCATGAATCGAATCATGAAGCATGAATTGAATCATGAATCATGTATTGAATCATGAATCAAATCATGAATCATAAATTGAATCAGGATTCGAATCATGAATTGAATAATGAATCATGAATTGAATCATGAATCATGAATCTTGAATCATGAATCATAATTTGAATCATGTATCATGAATCTTGAATCATGAATTAAATCATGAATCATGAATCGAATCATGAATCATGAATTGAATCATGAATCATGAATCATGAATCATGAATTGAATCATGAATCATGAATCATGAATTGAATCATGAATCATGAATCGAATTATGAATCGAATCATGAATCATGAATTGAATTATGAATCATGAATCATGAATTAAATCATGAATTGAATCATGAATCATGAATTGAATCATGAATTAAATCATAAATCATGAATCATAAATTGAATCATGAATCATGAATCATGAATTGAATCATGAATCATGAATCATGAATAATGAATTGAATCATGAATCATGAATCATGAATCATGAATTGAATCATGAATCATGAATCATGAATCATGAATCGAATCATGAATCATGAATTGAATCATGAATTGAATCATGAATCATGAATTGAATCATGAATCATGAATTGAATCATGAATCATAAATCATGAATCATGAATCATAAATTGAATCATGAATTAAATCATGAATCAGGAATCATGAATTGAATCATGAATCATAAATCATGAATCGAATCATGAATCATAAATCAAAAGTCATGAATCGAATCATGAATCATGAATTGAATCATGAATTAAACAATGAATCATGAATCATGAATTGAATCAGGATTTGAATCATGAATTAAATCATGAATCATGAATTTAAATCAAGAATCATTAATTGAATCATGAATCATGAATCATGAATCATGACATGAATTATGAATCATGAATCATAATCGAATCATGAATCATGAATTGAATCAGGAATCGAATCATGAATCGAATCATGAATATTGAAATGAATCATGGATCATGATTTAAATCATGAATCATGAATCATGAATCGAATCACGAATCATGAAATGAATCATGGATCATGATTTGAATCATGAATCATGAATCATGAATCGAATCATGAATCATGAATTGAATCATGAATTGAATCATGAATCGATTAATAAATTGAATCATGAATCATGAATTGAATCATGAATCATGAATTATGAATTGAATCACGAATCATGAATCGAATCATGAATCATGAATTATGAATCATAATTAGAATCATGAATTTAATCATGGATCATGAATTGAATCATGAATCATGAATCGAATCATGAATCATGAATTGAATCATGAATCATAAATTATGAATCATGAATTAAATCATGAATCATGAATCATGAATCATAAATTGAATAATGAATCATGAATCATATATTGAATCATGAATTTGATCATGAATCATGAATCATGAATTGAATCATGAATCATGAATCATGAATTGTATCATGAATCATGAATCATGAATCAAATCATGAATAATAAATTGAATCAGGATTCGAATCATGAATTGAATAATGAATCATGAATTGAATCCTGAATCATGAATCTTGAATCATGAATCATGAATTGAATCATGTATCATGAATCTTAAATCATGAATTAAATCATGAATCATGAATCGAATCATGAAGCATGAATTGAATCATGAATCATGTATTGAATCATGAATCATGAATCATGAATTGAATCATAATTCATGATTTATAAATCATGATTGAATCATGAATCATGAATCATGAATTGAATCATAAATCATGAATCATGAATCGAATCATGAATCATGAATTGAATCATGAATCATAAATTGAATAATGAATCATGAATCATGAATTGAATCATGAATCATGAATTATGAATCATGAATTGATTCATGAATCATGAATTATGATCGAATCATGAATCATAAATTATGAATCATGAATTAATTCATGAATCATGAATTATGAATCATGAATTGAATCATGAATCATGAATTATGAATTGAATCATGAATTGAATCATGAATCATGAATTATGAATCATGGATTGAATCATGAATCATGAATCATGAACCATGAATCATGAATTGAATCATGAATTGAATCATGAATCATGAATCATGAAATGAATTATGGATCATGAATTGAATCATGAATCATGAATCGAATCATGAATCATGAATTGAATCATGAATCATGAATCATGAATTGAATCATGAATCATGAATTGAATCATGAATCATAAATCATGAATCATGAATCATAAATTGAATCATGAATTAAATCATGAATCATGAATCATGAATTGAATCATGAATCATAAATCATGAATCGAATCATGAATCATAAATAAAAAGTCATGAATTGAATCATGAATCATGAATTGAATCATGAATTAAACAATGAATCATGAATCATGAATTGAATCAGGATTTGAATCATGAATTAAATCATGAATCATGAATTAAATCAAGAATCATTAATTGAATCATGAATCATGAATCATGAATCATGACATGAATTATGAATCATGAATCATAAATCGAATCATGAATCATGAATTGAATCAGGAATCGAATCATGAATCGAATCATGAATATTGAAATGAATCATGGATCATGATTTAAATCATGAATCATGAATCATGAATCGAATCACGAATCATGAAATGAATCATGAATTGAATCATTAATCGATTAATAAATTGAATCATGAATCATGAATTGAATCATGAATCATGAATTATGAATTGAATCACGAATCATGAATCGAATCATGATCATGAATTATGAATCATAATTAGAATCATGAATTTAATCATGGATCATGAATTGAATCATGAATCATGAATCGAATCATGAATCATGAATCATAAATTATGAATCATGAATTAAATCATGAATCATGAATTATGAATCATAATTAGAATCATGAATTTAATCATGGATCATGAATTGAATCATGAATCATGAATCGAATCATGAATCATGAATTGAATCATGAATCATAATTATGAATCATGAATTAAATCATGAATCATGAATCATGAATCATAAATTGAATAATGAATCATGAATCATAAATTGAATCATGAATTTGATCATGAATCATGAATCATGAATTGAATCATGAATCATGAATCATGAATTGTATCATGAATCATGAATCATGAATCAATCATGAATAATAAATTGAATCAGGATTCGAATCATGAATTGAATAATGAATCATGAATTGAATCCTGAATCATGAATCTTGAATCATGAATCATGAATTGAATCATGTATCATGAATCTTAAATCATGAATTAAATCATGAATCATGAATCGAATCATGAAGCATGAATTGAATCATGAATCATGTATTGTATCATAAATCATGAATCATGAATCATGAATTGAATCATAATTCATGATTTATAAATCATGAATTGAATCATGAATCATGAATCATGAATTGAATCATAAATCATGAATCATGAATTGAATCATGAATCATGAATCATGAATTGAATCATGAATCATAAATTGAATAATGAATCATGAATCATGAATTGAATCATGAATCATGAATTATGAATCATGAATTGATTCATGAATCATGAATTATGAATCGAATCATGAATCATAAATTATGAATCATGAATTAATTCATGAATCATGAATTATGAATCATGAATTGAATCATGAATCATGAATTATGAATTGAATCATGAATAGAATCATGAATCATGAATTATGAATCATGGATTGAATCATGAATCATGAATCATGAACCATGAATCATGAATTGAATCATGAATTGAATCATGAATCATGAATCATGAAATGAATTATGGATCATGAATTGAATCATGAATCATGAATCGAATCATGAATCATGAATTGAATCATGAATCATGAATCATGAATTGAATCATGAATCATGAATCGAATCATGAATCATGAATTATGAATCATGAATTGATTCATTAATCATGAATTATGAATCGAATCATGAATCATAAATTATGAATCATGAATTGATTCATGAATCATGAATTATGAATCATGAATTGAATCATGAATCATGAATCATGAACTATGAATCATAAATTGAATCATGAATTGAATCATGATCATGAATCATGAAATTAATCATAAATCATGAATTGAATCATAAATCATGAATCATGAATCAAATCATGAATCATGAATCATGAATTGAATCATGAATTAAATCATGAATCATGAATCATGAATTGAATCATGAATCATAAATCATGAATCGAATCATGAATAATAAATCAAAAGTCATGAATCGAATCATGAATCATGAATCGAATCATGAATTGAATCATGAATCATGAATCATGAATCATGAATCATGAATTGATTCATGAATCATGAATTATGAATCATGAATTGAATCATGAATCATGAATCATGAATTATGAATTGAATCATGAATTGAATCATGAATCATGAAATATGAATCTAGAATTGAATCATGAATCATGAATTGAATCATGAATTGAATCATTAATCATGAATATTGAAATGAATCATGGATCATGATTTGAATCATGAATCATGAATCATGAATCGAATCATGAATCATGAATCATGATCGAATCATGAATCATGAATCATGAAATGAATCATGGATCATGATTTGAATCATGAATCATGAATCATGAATCGAATCATGAATCATGAATCATGAATTGAATCATGAATTGAATCATGAATTGATTAATAAATTGAATCATGAATCATGAATTGAATCATGAATCACGAATCATGAATTGAATCATGAATCATGAATCAAATCATGAATCATGAATTATGAATCATAATTAGAATCATGAATTTAATCATGGATCATGAATTGAATCATGAATCATGAATCGAATCATGAATCATGAATTGAATCATGAATCATAAATTATGAATCATGAATTGAATAATGAATCATGAATCATGAATTGAATCATGAATCATGAATCATGAATCATAAATTGAATCATGAATCATGAATCATAAATTGAATCATGAATTTAATCATGAATCATGAATTGAATCATGAATCATGAATCATGAATTGTATCATGAATCATGAATCATGAATCAAATCATGAATCATAAATTGTATCAGGATTCAAATCATGAATTGAATAATGAATCATGAATTGAATCATGAATCATGAATCTTGAATCATGAATCATGAATTGAATCATGTATCATGAATCTTGAATCATGAATTGAATCATGAATCATGAATCGAATCATGAATCATGAATTGAATCGTGAATCATGAATTGAATCATGAATCATGAATCAAATCATGAATCATGAATTGAATCATGAATCATGAATTAAATCATGAATCATGAATCATAAATCATGTATTGAATCATGAATCATGAATCATGATCGAATCATGAATCATGAATTGAATCATGAATCATGAATCATGAATCATGAATTGAATCATGAATCATGAATCATGAATCATGAATTGAATCATGTATCATGATCGAATCATGAATCATGAATTGAATCATGAACCATGAATCATGAATTGAATCATGAATCATGAATCATGAAATGAATTATGGATCATGAATTGAATAGTGATCATGAATCATGAATCGAATCATGAATCATGAATCATGAATTGAATCATGAATCATGAATCATGAATTGAATCATGAATCATGAATCGAATCGTGAATCATGAATTATGAATCATGAATTGATTCATTAATCATGATTTATGAATCGAATCATGAATCATAAATTATGAATCATGAATTGATTCATGAATCATGAATTATGAATCATGAATTGAATCATGAATCATGAATCATGAACTATGAATCATAAATTGAATCATGAATCAAATCATGAATTATGAATCATGAATTGAATCATGAATTAAATCATGAATCATGAATCATGAATTGAATCATGAATCATAAATCATGAATCGAATCATGAATCATAAATCAAAAGTCATGAATCGAATCATGAATCATGAATTGATTTATTAATTGAATCATGAATCATGATTGAATCAGGATTTGAATCATGAATTGAATCATGAATCATGAATTGAATCATGAATTATTAATTGAATCATGAATCATGAATCATGAATCATGAATCATGACATGAATTATGAATCATGAATCATAAATTGAATCATGAATCATGAATTGAATCAGGAATCGAATCATGAATTGAATCATGAATCATGAATTGAATCATGAATCATGAATCTTGAATCATGGATCATGAATTGAATCATAAATCATGAATCATGAATTGAATAATGAATTGAATCATGCATCGAATGATGAATTGAATCATGAATCATGAATCATGAATCATGAATCATGAATTGATTCATGAATCATGAATTATGAATCATGAATTGAATCATGAATCATGAATCATGAATTATGAATTGAATCATGAATTGAATCATGAATCATGAAATATGAATCTAGAATTGAATCATGAATCATGAATTGAATCATGAATTGAATCATTAATCATGAATATTGAAATGAATCATGGATCATGATTTGAATCATTAATCATGAATCATGAATCGAATCATGATCATGAATCATGAATTATGAATTGAATCATGAATTGAATCATGAATCATGAATTATGAATCATGAATTGAATCATGAATCATGAATCATGAATTATGAATCATGAATTGAATCATGAATTGAATCATGAATCATGAAATGAATTATGGATCATGAATTGAATCATTGAATCATGAATCATGAATCGAATCATGAATCATGAATCATGATTGAATCATGAATCATGAATCATGAATTGAATCATGAATCATGAATCGAATCATGAATCATGAATTATGAATCATGAATTGATTCATTAATCATGAATTATGAATCGAATCATGAATCATAAATTATGAATCATGAATTGATTCATGAATCATGAATCATGAAATTAATCATAAATCATGAATTGAATCATAAATCATGAATCATGAATCAAATCATGAATCATGAATCATGAATTGAATCATGAATTAAATCATGAATCATGAATTGAATCATGAATCATAAATCATGAATCGAATCATGAATCATAAATCAAAAGTCATGAATCATGAATTGAATCATTAATTGAATCATGAATTGAATCAGGATTTAAAGCATGAATTGAATCATGAATCATGAATTGAATCATGATACATTAATTGAATCATGAATCATGAATCATGAATCATGAATCATGACATGAATTATGAATCATGAATCATAAATTGAATCATGAATCATGAATTGAATCAGGAATCGAATCATGAATTGAATCATGAATCGAATCATGAATTGAATCATGAATCATGAATTGAATCATGAATCATGAATCTTGAATCATGGATCATGAATTGAATCATAAATCATGAATCATGAATCGAATCATGAATTGAATCATGAATTCATGAATTGAATCATGAATCATGAATCATGAATTGATTCATGAATCATGAATTATGAATCATGAATTGAATCATGAATCATGAATCATGAATTATGAATTGAATCATGAATTGAATCATGAATCATGAAATATGAATCTAGAATTGAATCATGAATCATGAATTGAATCATGAATTGAATCATTAATCATGAATATTGTAATGAATCATGGATAATGATTTGAATCATGAATCATGAATCATGAATCGAATCATGAATCATGAATCATGAAATAAATCATGGATCATGATTTCAATCATGAATCATGAATCATGAATCGAATCATGAATCATGAATCATGAATTGAATCATGAATTGAATCATGAATTGATTAATAAATTGAATCATGAATCATGAATTGAATCATGAATCACGAATCATGAATTGAATCATGAATCATGAATCAAATCATGAATCATGAATTATGAATCATAATTTGAATCATGAATTTAATCATGGATCATGAATTGAATCATGAATCATGAATTGAATAATGAATCATGAATCATAAATTGAATCATGAATCATGAATCATAAATTGAATCATGAATTTAATCATGAATCATGAATTGAATCATGAATCATGAATTGTATCATGAATCATTAATCATGAATCAAATCATGAATCATAAATTGAATCAGGATTCGAATCATGAATTGAATAATGAATCATGAATTGAATCATAAATCAAAAGTCATGAATCGAATCATGAATCATGAATTGAATCATTAATTGAATCATGAATCATGAATTGAATCAGGATTTGAATCATGAATTGAATCATGAATCATGAATTGAATCATGAATCATTAATTGAATCATGAATCATGAATCATGAATCATGAATCATGACATGAATTATGAATCATGAATCATAAATTGAATCATGAATCATGAATTGAATCAGGAATCGAATCATGAATTGAATCATGAATCATGAATTGAATCATGAATCATGAATCTTGAATCATGGATCATGAATTGAATCATAAATCATGAATCATGAATCGAATAATGAATTGAATCATGAATCGAATCATGAATTGAATCATGAATCATGAATCATGAATCATGAATTGATTCATGAATCATGAATTGATTCATGAATCATGAATTATGAATCATGAATTGAATCATGAATCATGAATAGTGAATTATGAATTGAATCTAGAATTGAATTATGAATCATGAATTGAATCATGAATTGAATCATTAATCATGAATATTAAAATGAATCATGGATCATGATTTGAATCATGAATCATGAATCATGAATCGAATCATGTATCATGAATCATGAAATGAATCATGGATCATGATTTGAATCATGAATCATGAATCGAATCATGAATCATGAATCATGATTGAATCATGAATTGAATCATGAATTGATTAATAAATTGAATAATAAATCATGAATCATGAATCATGAATTCAATCATGAATCATGAATCAAATCATGAATCATGAATTATGAATCATAATTAGAATCATGAATTTAATCATGGATCATGAATTGAATCATGAATCATGAATCGAATCATGAATCATGAATTGAATCATGAATCATAAATTATGAATCATGAATTGAATCATGAATCATGAATCATGAATTGTATCATGAATTGAATCAAATCATGATTCATAAATTGAATCAGGATTCGAATCATGAATTGAATAATGAATCATGAATTGAATCATAAATCATGAATCTTGAATCATGAATCATGAATTGAATCATGTATCATGAATATTGAATCATGAATTGAATCATGAATCATGAATCGAATCATGAATCATTGAATTGAATCGTGAATCATGAATTGAATCATGATTAATGAATCGAATCATGAATCATGAATTGAATCATGAATCATGAATTAAATCATGAATCATGAATCATGAATCATAAATTATGTATTGAATCATGAATCATGAATCATGAATCGAATCATGAATCATGAATTGAATCATGAACCATGAATCATGAATTGAATCATGAATCATGAATCATGAATCATGAATTGAATCATGTATCATGAATCGAATCATGAATCATGAATTGAATCATGAATCATGAATCATGAATAAAATCATGAATTGAATCATGAATCATGAATTGAATCATGAATTAAATCATGAATCATGAATTGAATCATGAATCATGAATCATGAATTGAATCATAAATCATGAATCATGAATCGAATCATGAATCATGAATCATGAATTGAATCATGAATCATAAATCATGAATTGAATCATGAATCATGAATCATGAATTGAATCATGAATCATGAATCGAATCATGAATCATGAATTATGAATCATGAATTGATTCATGAATCATGAATTATGAATCGAATCATGAATCATAAATTATGAATCATGAATTGATTCATGAATCATGAATCATGAATTGAATCATGAATCATGAATTGAATCATGAATCATGAATCATAAATTGATTTATGAATTTAATCATGAATCATGAATTGAATCATGAGTCATGAAATCATGAATTATGAATCAAATCATGAATCATAAATTATGAATCATGAATTGATTCATGAATCATGAATCATGAATTGAATCATGAATCATGAATCATGAATTGAATCATGAATCATGAATCATAAATTGATTTATGAATTTTAATCATGAATCATGAATTGAATCATGAGTCATGAATCATGAATCATGAATTGTATCATGAATCATGAATCATGAATCAAATCATGAATCATAAATTGAATCAGGATTCGAATCATGAATTGAATAATGAATCATGAATTGAATCATGAATCATGAATCTTGAATCATGAATTGAATCATGTATCATGAATCTTGAATCATGAATTGAATCATGAATCATGAATCGAATCATGAATCATGAATTGAATCGTGAATCATGAATTGAATCATGAATCATGAATCGAATCATGAATCATGAATTGAATCATGAATCATGAATTAAATCATGAATCATGAATCATAAATCATGTATTGAATCATGAATCATGAATCGAATCATGAATCATGAATTTGAATCATGAATCATGAATCATGAATCATGAATTGAATCATGAATCATGAATCGAATCATGAATCATGAATTGAATCATGAATCATGAATTAAATCATGAATTGAATCATGAATCATGAATTGAATCATGAATTAAATCATGAATCATGAATCATGAATTGAATCATGAATCATGAATCATGAATTGAATCATAAATCATGAATCATGAATCGAATCATGAATCATGAATCATGAATTGAATCATGAATCATGAATCATGAATTGAATCATGAATCATGAATCATGAATTGAATCATGAATCATGAATTGAATCATGAATCATGAATCATGAATTGAATCATGAATCATGAATCATGAATTGAATCATGAATCATGAATCGAATCATGAATCATGAATTATGAATCATGAATTGATTCATAAATCATGAATTATGAATCGAATCATGAATCATAAATTATGAATCATGAATTGATTCATGAATCATGAATTATGAATCATGAATTGAATCATGAATCATGAATCATGAATTATGAATTGAATAATGAATTGAATCATGAATTATGAATTATGAATCATGAATTGGATCATGAATTATGAATCATGAACCATGAATCATGAATTGAATCATGAATCATGAATCATGAATCATGAAATGAATTATGGATCATGAATTGAATCATGAATCATGAATCATGAATCGAATCATGAATCATGAATCATGAATTATGAATCATGAATTGATTCATTAATCATGAATTATGAATCGAATCATGAATCATAAATTATGAATCATGAATTGATTCATGAATCATGAATTATGAATCATGAATTGAATCATGAATCATGAACTATGAATCATAAATTGAATCATGAATTGAATCATGAATCATGAATCATGAATCAAATCATGAATCATGAATCATAAATTAAATCATGAATTGAATCATGAATCGATTAATGAAATTAATCATAATTCATGAATTGAATCATGAATCGATTAATGAAATTAATCATAATTCATGAATTGAATCAAGAATCATGAATCATAATTAGAATCATGAATTTAATCATGGATCATGAATTGAATCATGAATCATGAATCGAATCATGAATCATGAATTGAATCATGAATCATAAATTATGAATCATGAATTGAATCATGAATCATGAATCATGAATTGTATCATGAATCATGAATCATGAATCAAATCATGATTCATAAATTGAATCAGGATTCGAATCATGAATTGAATAATGAATCATGAATTGAATCATGAATCATGAATCTTGAATCATGAATCATGTATCATGAATCTTGAATCATGAATTGAATCATGAATCATGAATCGAATCATGAATCATGAATTGAATCATGAATCATGAATTGAATCATGATTAATGAATCGAATCATGAATCATGAATTGAATCATGAATCATGAATTAAATCATGAATCATGAATCATGAATCATAAATTATGTATTGAATCATGAATCATGAATCATTAATCGAATCATGAATCATGAATTGAATCATGAATCATGAATCATGAATTGAATCATGAATCATGAATCATGAATCATGAATCATGAATTGAATCATGGTTCAAGAATCGAATCATGAATCATGAATTGAATCATGAATCATGAATCATGAATAAAATCATGAATTGAATCATCAATCATGAATTGTAATCATCAATCATGAATTGAATCATGAATTAAATCATGAATCATGAATCATGAATTGAATCATGAATCATGAATCATGAATTGAATCATAAATCATGAATCATGAATCGAATCATGAATCATGAATCATGAATTGAATCATGAATCATAATCATGAAATTGAATCATGAATCATGAATCATGAATTGAATCATGAATCATGAATCGAATCATGAATCATGAATTATGAATCATGAATTGATTCATGAATCATGAATTATGAATCGAATCATGAATCATAAATTATGAATCATGAATTGATTCATGAATCATGAATCATGAATTGAATCATGAATCATGAATCATGAATTGAATCATGAATCATGAATCATAAATTGATTTATGAATTTAATCATGAATCATGAATTGAATCATGAGTCATGAATCATGAATCATGAATTGTATCATGAATCATGAATCATGAATCAAATCATGAATCATAAATTGAATCAGGATTCAAATCATGAATTGAATAATGAATCATGAATTGAATCATGAATCATGAATCTTGAATCATGAATTGATCATGTATCATGAATCTTGAATCATGAATTGAATCATGAATCATGAATTCGAATCATGAATCATGAATTGAATCGTGAATCATGAATTGAATCATGAATCATGAATCGAATCATGAATCATGAATTGAATCATGAATCATGAATTAAATCATGAATCATGAATCATGAATCATAAATCATGTATTGAATCATGAATCATGAATCGAATCATGAATCATGAATTGAATGATGAATGATGAATCATGAATCATGAATTGAATCATGAATCATGAATCATGAATCTTGAATTGAATCATGAATCATGAATCGAATCATGAATCATGAATTGAATCATGAATCATGAATCATGAATTAAATCATGAATTGAATCATGAATCATGAATTGAATCATGAATTAAATCATGAATCATGAATTGAATTATGAATCATGAATCATGAATTGAATCATAAATCATGAATCATGAATCGAATCATGAATCATGAATCATGAATTGAATCATGAATCATGAATCATGAATTGAATCATGAATCATGAATCATGAATTGAATCATGAATCATGAATTGAATCATGAATCATGAATCATGAATTGAATCATGAATCATGAATTGAATCATGAATCATGAATCGAATCATGAATCATGAATTATGAATCATGAATTGATTCATAAATCATGAATTATGAATCGAATCATGAATCATAAATTATGAATCATGAATTGATTCATGAATCATGAATTATGAATCATGAATTGAATCATGAATCATGAATTATGAATTGAATAACGAATTGAATCATGAATTATGAATTATGAATCATGAATTGAATCATGAATCATGAATCATGAACCATGAATCATGAATTGAATCATGAATCATGAATCATGAATCATGAATCATGAAATGAATTATGGATCATGAATTGAATCATGAATCATGAATCATGAATCATGAATCGAATCATGAATCATGAATCATGAATTATGAATCATGAATTGATTCATTAATCATGAATTATGAATCGAATCATGAATCATAAATTATGAATCATGAATTGATTCATGAATCATGAATTATGAATCATGAATTGAATCATGAATCATGAATCATGAACTATGAATCATAAATTGAATTATGAATTGAATCATGAATCATGAATCATGAAACTAATCATAAATCATGAATTGGATCATAAATCATGAATCATGAATCAAATCATGAATCATGAATCATAAATTAAATCATGAATTGAATCATGAATCGATTAATGAAATTAATCATAATTCATGAATTGAATCATGAATCGATTAATGAAATTAATCATAATTCATGAATTGAATCAAGAATCATGAATCATGAATTGAATCATGAATCATAAATTATGAATCATGAATTGAATCTTGAATCATGAATCATGAATTGAATCATGAATCATGAATCATGAATTGAATCATGAATCATGAATCCAATCATGAATCATGAATTGAATCATGAATCATGAATCATGAATTGAATCATAAATCATGAATCGAATAATGAACCATGAATCATGAATCATGAATTGAATCATGAATCATGAATTGAATCATGAATCATGAATTGAATCATGAATCATGAATTGAATCATGAATCATGAATCATGAATCATGAATTGAATCATGAATCATGAATCATGAATCGAATCATGAATCATGAATCGAAACATGAATCATGAATTATGAATCATAAATTGATTCATGAATCATGAATTATGAATCGAATCATGAATCATGAATTATGAATCATGAATTGATTCATGAATAATGAATTATGAATCATGAATTCAATCATGAATTATGACTCATGAATTATGAATTGAATCATGAATCATGAATTATGAATCATGAATTGAATCATGAATCATGAATCGTGAACCATGAATCATGAATTGAATCATGAATCATGAATTATGAAATGAATTTTGGATCGTGAAATGAATCATGAATCATGAATCATGAATCGAATCATGAATCATGAATCGAATCATGAATCATGAATTGAATCATGAATCATGAATCATGAATTGAATCATGAATCATGAATCATGAATTGAATCATGAATCATGAATTGAATCATGAATCATGAATCATGAAATGAATCTTGGATCGTGAAATGAATCATGAATCATGAATCATGAATCGAATCATGAATCATGAATTGAATCATGAATCATGAATCATGAATCGAATCATGAATCATGAATCGAATCATGAATCATGAATTGAATCATGAATCATGAATTGAATCATGAATCATGAATCATAATTTAAATCATGAATTGAATCATGAATCATGAATTGAATCATGAATTAAATCATGAATCATGAATCATGAATTGAATCATGAATCATGAATCATGAATTGAATCATAAATCATGAATCATGAATCGAATCATGAATCATGAATCGAATCATGAATCATGAATTGAATCATGAATCATGAATTGAATCATGAATCATGAATTAAATCATGAATTGAATCATGAATCATGAATTGAATCATGAATTAAATCATGAATCATGAATCATAAATTGAATCATGAATCATGAATCATGAATTGAATCATAAATCATGAATCATGAATCGAATCATGAATCATGAATCATGAATTGAATCATGAATCATGAATCATGAATTGAATCATGAATCATGAATCATGAATTGAATCATGAATCATGAATTGAATCATGAATCATGAATCATGAATTGAATCATGAATCATGAATCATGAATTGAATCATGAATCATGAATCGAATCATGAATCATGAATTATGAATCATGAATTGAATCATGAATCATGAATCATGAATTGAATAATGAATCATAAATTATGAATCATGAATTGATTCATGAATCATGAATTATGAATCATGAATTGAATCATGAATCATGAATCATGAATTATGAATTGAATAGTGAATTGAATCATGAATTATGAATTATGAATCATGAATTGAATCATGAATCATGAATCATGAACCATGAATCATGAATTGAATCATGAATCATGAATCATGAATCATGAATCATGAAATGAATTATGGATCATGAATTGAATCATGAATCATGAATCATGAACCATGAATCATGAATTGAATCATGAATCATGAATCATGAATCATGAAATGAATTATGGATCATGAATTGAATCATGAATCATGAATCATGAATCGAATCATGAATCATGAATCATGAATTATGAATCATGAATTGATTCATTAATCATGAATTATGAATCGAATCATGAATCATAAATTATGAATCATGAATTGATTCATGAATCATGAATTATGAATCATGAATTGAATCATGAATCATGAATCATGAACTATGAATCATAAATTGAATTATGAATTGAATCATGAATCATGAATCATGAATCTAATCATAAATCATGAATTGGATCATAAATCATGAATCATGAATCAAATCATGAATCATGAATCATAAATTAAATCATGAATTGAATCATGAATCGATTAATGAAATTAATCATAATTCATGAATTGAATCATGAATCGATTAATGAAATTAATCATAATTCATGAATTGAATCAAGAATCATGAATCATGAATTGAATCATGAATCATAAATTATGAATCATGAATTGAATCTTGAATCATGAATCATGAATTGAATCATGAATCATGAATCATGAATTGAATCATGAATCATGAATCCAATCATGAATCATGAATTGAATCATGAATCATGAATCATGAATTGAATCATAAATCATGAATCGAATAATGAATCATGAATCATGAATCATGAATTGAATCATGAATCATGAATTGAATCATGAATCATGAATTGAATCATGAATCATGAATCATGAATCATGAATTGAATCATGAATCATGAATCATGAATCGAATCATGAATCATGAATTATGAATCATAAATTGATTCATGAATCATGAATTATGAATCGAACCATGAATCATGAATTATGAATCATGAATTGATTCATGAATAATGAATTATGAATCATGAATTCAATCATGAATTATGACTCATGAATTATGAATTGAATCATGAATCATGAATTATGAATCATGAATTGAATCATGAATCATGAATCGTGAACCATGAATCATGAATTGAATCATGAATCATGAATTATGAAATGAATTTTGGATCGTGAAATGAATCATGAATCATGAATCATGAATCGAATCATGAATCATGAATCGAATCATGAATCATGAATTGAATCATGAATCATGAATCATGAATTGAATCATGAATCATGAATCATGAATTGAATCATGAATCATGAATTGAATCATGAATCATGAATCATGAAATGAATCTTGGATCGTGAAATGAATCATGAATCATGAATCGAATCATGAATCATGAATTGAATCATGAATCATGAATCATGAATCGAATCATGAATCATGAATCGAATCATGAATCATGAATTGAATCATGAATCATGAATTGAATCATGAATCATGAATCATAATTTAAATCATGAATTGAATCATGAATCATGAATTGAATCATGAATTAAATCATGAATCATGAATCATGAATTGAATCATGAATCATGAATCATGAATTGAATCATAAATCATGAATCATGAATCGAATCATGAATCATGAATCGAATCATGAATCATGAATTGAATCATGAATCATGAATTGAATCATGAATCATGAATTAAATCATGAATTGAATCATGAATCATGAATTGAATCATGAATTAAATCATGAATCATGAATCATAAATTGAATCATGAATCATGAATCATGAATTGAATCATAAATCATGAATCATGAATCGAATCATGAATCATGAATCATGAATTGAATCATGAATCATGAATCATGAATTGAATCATGAATCATGAATCATGAATTGAATCATGAATCATGAATTGAATCATGAATCATGAATCATGAATTGAATCATGAATCATGAATCATGAATTGTATCATGAATCATGAATCGAATCATGAATCATGAATTATGAATCATGAATTGAATCATGAATCATGAATCATGAATTGAATCATGAATCATAAATTATGAATCATGAATTGATTCATGAATCATGAATTATGAATCATGAATTGAATCATGAATCATGAATCATGAATTATGAATTGAATAATGAATTGAATCATGAATTATGAATTATGAATCATGAATTGAATCATGAATCATGAATCATGAACCATGAATCATGAATTGAATCATGAATCATGAATCATGAATCATGAATCATGAAATGAATTATGGATCATGAATTGAATCATGAATCATGAATCATGAATCGAATCATGAATCATGAATCATGAATTATGAATCATGAATTGATTCATTAATCATGAATTATGAATCGAATCATGAATCATAAATTATGAATCATGAATTGATTCATGAATCATGAATTATGAATCATGAATTGAATCATGAATCATGAATCATGAACTATGAAACATAAATTGAATCATGAATTGAATCATGAATCATGAATCATGAAACTAATCATAAATCATGAATTGAATCATAAATCATGAATCATGAATCAAATCATGAATCATGAATCATAAATTAAATCATGAATTGAATCATGAATCGATTAATGAAATTAATCATAATTCATGAATTGAATCCTGAATCGATTAATGAAATTAATCATAATTCATGAATTGAATCAAGAATCATGAATTGAATCATGAATGATAAATTATGAATCAAGAATTGAATCTTGAATCATGAATCATGAATTGAATCATGAATCATGAATCATGAATTGAATCATGAATCATGAATCCAATCATGAATCATGAATTGAATCATGAATCATGAATCATGAATTGAATCATAAATCATGAATCGAATCATGAATCATGAATCATGAATCATGAATTGAATCATGAATCATGAATTGAATCATGAATCATGAATTGAATCATGAATCATGAATCATGAATCATGAATTGAATCATGAATCATGAATCATGAATCGAATCATGAATCATGAATCGAATCATGAATCATGAATTATGAATCATAAATTGATTCATGAATCATGAATTATGAATCGAATCATGAATCATGAATTATGAATCATGAATTTATTCATGAATCATGAATTATGAATCATGAATTCAATCATGAATTATGACTCATGAATTATGAATTGAATCATGAATCATGAATTATGAATCATGAATTGATTCATGAATAATGAATTATGAATCATGAATTCAATCATGAATTATGACTCATGAATTATGAATTGAATCATGAATCATGAATTATGAATCATGAATTCAATCATGAATCATGAATTATGAATCATGAATCATGAATTGAATCATGAATCATGAATTATGAAATGAATTTTGGATCGTGAAATGAATCATGAATCATGAATCATGAATCGAATCATGAATCATGAATCGAATCATGAATCATGAATTATGAATCATGAATTTATTCATGAATCATGAATTATGAATCATGAATTCAATCATGAATTATGACTCATGAATTATGAATTGAATCATGAATCATGAATTATGAATCATGAATTGATTCATGAATCATGAATTATGAATCATGAATTCAATCATGAATTATGACTCATGAATTATGAATTGAATCATGAATCATGAATTATGAATCATGAATTCAATCATGAATCATGAATTATGAATCATGAATCATGAATTGAATCATGAATCATGAATTATGAAATGAATTTTGGATCGTGAAATGAATCATGAATCATGAATCATGAATCGAATCATGAATCATGAATCGAATCATGAATCATGAATTGAATCATGAATCATGAATCATGAATTGAATCATGAATCATGAATCATGAATTGAATAATGAATCATGAATTGAATCATGAATCATGAATCATGAAATGAATCTTGGATCGTGAAATGAATCATGAATCATGAATCATGAATCGAATCATGAATCATGAATTGAATCATGAATCATGAATCATGAATCGAATCATGAATCATGAATCGAATCATGAATCATGAATTGAATAATGAATCATGAATCATGAATTGAATCATGAATCATGAATCATGAATTATGAATCATGAATTGAATCATGAATCATGAATCATGAATTGAATCATAAATCATGAATCGAATCATGAATCATGAATCATGAATTGAATTATGAATCATGAATTGAATCATGAATCGTGAATCATGAATCGAATCATGAATCATGAATCGAATCATGAATCATGAATCATGAATTGAATCATGAATCATGAATCATAAATTGATTTATGAATTTAATCATGAATCATGAATTGAATCATGAGTCATGAATCATGAATCATGAATTGTATCATGAATCATGAATCATGAATCAAATCATGAATCATAAATTGAATCAGGATTCGAATCATGAATTGAATAATGAATCATGAATCATGAATCATGAAACTAATCATAAATCATGAATTGGATCATAAATCATGAATCATGAATCAAATCATGAATCATGAATCATAAATTAAATCATGAATTGAATCATGAATCGATTAATGAAATTAATCATAATTCATGAATTGAATCATGAATCGATTAATGAAATTAATCATAATTCATGAATTGAATCAAGAATCATGAATCATGAATTGAATCATGAATCATAAATTATGAATCATGAATTGAATCTTGAATCATGAATCATGAATTGAATCATGAATCATGAATCATGAATTGAATCATGAATCATGAATCCAATCATGAATCATGAATTGAATCATGAATCATGAATCATGAATTGAATCATAAATCATGAATCGAATAATGAACCATGAATCATGAATCATGAATTGAATCATGAATCATGAATTGAATCATGAATCATGAATTGAATCATGAATCATGAATCATGAATCATGAATTGAATCATGAATCATGAATCATGAATCGAATCATGAATCATGAATCGAAACATGAATCATGAATTATGAATCATAAATTGATTCATGAATCATGAATTATGAATCGAATCATGAATCATGAATTATGAATCATGAATTGATTCATGAATAATGAATTATGAATCATGAATTCAATCATGAATTATGACTCATGAATTATGAATTTGTCACGGGCACTAGGAGTCTTTACCCAGGGATCACCAGGTGATAGGCTTACCAGAGCAGTATAGGTGGTAATATGGTACTCTGGTAGCAGGGTGATCACGGAACAGGAAATAGCAGATGATGAGATGCTCAGGAAAGTCTATGACTAGCAGCACTGGCAATATGGAGGTAGTAATACACGAGGAACTGTATGGACAAAGGACACGTGAAGGTAGTCAGTGGTCTGCGGTAGCAAGTTGTACCACTGCTATAGTGAGGAGGAATGTCCAACAGAAACGAGGAGGTGATGAGATTCAGCGGTCTGCGGATAGCAAGTTGTACCGCTGTCTGAGTGAAGGAATGGAATCCAAGTGGAGGTATCCGGGGAGTCAGTGGTCTGCGTTAGCAAGTTGTACCACTGCTATGTGAGAGGATACTGGAACAGGTGAAACTGTAAACAGGAGTCAGTGGTCTGCCACTAGCAAGTTGTACTACTGAATATATATGTGAGGAGGTGCACGGGGAGAGACTGCAACACAATATATACACGGGCACCTTGACTTTGATCCACAGTAATATGCACAATATAAATGTATAAATGACTGAACAACACTGCCAATATAGAAAGTCTCTTGAAGTAATCCGGCATGAGATAACACAGTCAATGATGGCAGTAGAGTCAGCAGATAGTACACTCCAGAGGAGAACCAACACAGTCAATGATGGCAATAGACTCAGCGGATAGTACACTCCAGAGGAGAACCAACACAGTCCAGCAAGGTATGCAATACACAGCACAGTCAATGGGAAGTATGCATACCGTGGTTCAGGAGAAGGCAGTCAGACAGGAGTGCAGAGATACCTGAAGGGCAGGAGGCCAGCAGGATACAAGTCCCTGGATGGGTGAAGCAGGGGTCTAGCAGGTGCAGCGCACAGGTAGGTAGACCAGCAGGGAACACAGGAAGGTGTGGAGAGCGGATCAGCAGTAGATGGATGAGTAGCGCTGAGAAGTAACAGCAGCGGGTATCTGCGGGAACACGGAGGTAACCAATAGCAACCAGCAGGTGCAGTAACGATGGGACACCGGAGCAGAGTTGAACTGGAACAGATGATCACGGAGAGTAGCGGGTAGCAATAGGCAGCAGACTCAAGGAAACACGGTAGAGTAGATAAGGACTGAAGACTGAAGCGCACAGAGGCAGCGGATAGGAATCAGCCAAACAGTCACGATGAAACACAGACGGGTTGCAGGTTGAAGACTGTAGTGCACGGAGGCAGCGGATAGGAATCAGCTAGCAGTCACGATGATGAAACACAGACGAGTTGCAGGTTGAAGCCTGTAGTGCACGGAGGCAGCGGATAGGAATCAGCTGGCAGTCACAATCATGAACAGGTGAGTGGATGTGGTTGAAGCCTGTAATGCACGGAGGCAGCGGATAGGCATCAGCTAACAGTCCCAATGATATATGGTAGAGTTGAAGTGATTAGAAGACTGTAGTGCACGGAGGCAGCGGATAGGAATCAGCTCACAGTCACGATGATATAGTAGATGGTAGAAGTGGTATGGGAACCACAGCAGCAGAAGTGGTTTGGAAACCACAGAGGTAGAAGTGGTTTGGAAACCACAGGAATCAGCAGGGCTGAATGAACAAGGAAACACAGGAACACCTTCAGAGACTCATGGGGAATGAGACTCCAAGATCAGGCAACGTGGTGTTGACCACAGGTGCTTAATATAGGGAGGTTGCCTGATCTGCCAATTAAGTTAAAGGAACATACACTGAAGGTTTGGAAAGGGCTGCGCATGCGCAGTCCCTCAGGATAGAGGACGTCCACGGTTCCTAATAGTCCGGGAAGAAGCACTCACAGTCCGGTGAGTGACAGTACCCCCCCTTTTAAAGGTGGGCACAGAACGCCTGGAACCGGGCTTGTCCGGATTTTTGGAATAAAACTTCTTCAGAAGGGCAGGAGCATTAAGATCTTCAGCTTTGATCCATGAACGCTCTTCAGGACCAAAGCCCTTCCAATGAACGAGGAAACGGAGGACTCCTCGCGAAATTTTTGCATCCAATACCTCAGTAATCTCGAAATCCTCCTCCTGATGAACTTGAACTGGCTGCGGTGCTGAGGGAGGAGTCGAGAAACGATTGATAATAAGAGGTTTGAGTAAGGACACATGGAAGGCATTGGAAATCCGAAGATTCTTAGGAAGAAGAAGTTTAACACATACTGGATTGATAACTTGAATGATCCTATATGGACCAATAAAACGAGGGGCGAATTTCATAGATGGAACCTTCAAACGAATATTTTTGGTAGATAACCAGACACGATCTCCAATTTTTAGTGGTGGAATAGCCCGCCTCTTCTTATCTGCGAAAGACTTATATTTGTTAGATGTCTTCTTTAAACAGGTTTTGACCTGAGACCAGATATTTTTGAAGGTCTGACAAGCAGTCTCCACAGCAGGAACTTGGGTGGGCGGGAGGGCAGGAAATTCCGGAAAAGACGGATGGTGACCGTAGACCACAAAGAATGGAGTTTTGGATGATGACTCATGGTACATGTTGTTATGGGCGAATTCAGCCCAAGGGAGCAATTCTACCCAGTTGTCTTGGTTGGCTGAAGAGAACATCCTAATAAAAGTCTCAAGATCTTGATTGACTCGTTCCGTTTGTCCGTTAGATTGCGGATGGTAAGACGATGAGAGTGCTAATCGTATGCCCAAGGTTTTACAAAGGGCCCGCCAGAATCTGGAAACGAATTGTACTCCTCTATCTGACACAATCTCAGACGGACATCCATGGATGCGGAAGATTTCTTTAATGAAATGTTCAGCCAGAGTAGACGAGGAAGGTAAACCGGACAGAGGGACGAAATGAGCCATCTTCGAAAATCTGTCTACCACTACCCAAATAGTATTGTGATTCTTACTTGGTGGCAAATCAGTAACGAAATCCATACTAATATGGGTCCAAGGCTTGGACGGAATGGGTAGTGGTCGCAGCAACCCTGCTGGAGTTCTGCGGGAGGATTTGAACTGAGAACATAAATCACAGGAAGCAATAAACTCTTTGACGTCTCTCCTCATTGAAGGCCACCAGTAACTACGAGAGAGAATCTCAAAGGTCTTATGTTCACCGGCGTGTCCAGAAAAACGAGAGGCATGGAACCACGAAAGGATTTTCCTCCTCAGAGTAGGAGGCACGAGGGTCTTCCCAAATGGTAGCATTTTGGTGGATGAAGCAGCCAGAGAAATACATTTGGGGTCTAGAATAGCATGGTTGGGAACCTCTTCTACATCAGAGGACGTCACAAAAGCTCGAGATAGAGCGTCAGCTTTCTTGTTCTTAGCAGCTGTTTGAAGGTTATAATTAATTCAAAACGGGAAAAGAAAAGAGACCATCTTGCTTGACGAGGGTTCAAGCATTGAGCAGATTGCAAATATGACAAGTTCTTATGATCCGTGAAGATCGTCACCGGATGGCGAGCTCCTTCCAACAAGTATCTCCATTCCTCTAATGCAGCTTTGATGGCCAGCAACTCCTTGTCCCCGATAGTATAGTTTTTCTCTGCGGGCAGAAGACCCCGAGAGTAGAAGGCACAAGGATGTAATTTTTGTTGCTCCGAGCGTTGGGAGAGAATAGCTCCTAAGCCCACATTAGAGGCATCTACTTCTAGGAAGAAGGGGAGTGTCACATCAGGTTGTCGCAGAATGGGAGCAGACGAGAAGGACTCTTTGAGGATTTGAAAGGCTTGGAGAGCCTCAGATGACCATTGCTTAGTATTAGCCCCTTTCCGAGTTAAGGCCACAATGGGAGATGCAATGGATGAGAAGTCTTGAATGAAGCGTCTATAGTAATTGGCAAAACCTAAAAAACGCTGGATGGCACGAAGAGTAGTTGGCTGAGGCCAATGTAGTACAGCATTTACTTTGTCTGGATCCATCTTCAGGCCAACTCCGGAAACTATATACCCCAAGAATGGAATCTGGGGTAACTCGAATGAACATTTTTCCAATTTACAGAACAACGAGTTTTTCCGTAGTCTGGAGAGGACCTCTGCCACATGTTGGTGATGAGAAGGCAGGTCCTGTGAGAAGATCAATATGTCGTCCAGGTAGACAACGACACATACATATAATAAGTCCCGAAAGATCTCATTGATGAAACCCTGGAAAACCGCGGGGGCATTACACAGCCCGAAGGGCATTACTAAATATTCGTAATGCCCATCTCTGGTGTTAAACGCGGTCTTCCATTCGTCACCGGAACGGATTCTAATTAAATTGTAGGCACCACGAAGATCCAACTTAGTAAATATCCGAGCTCCCTTGATGCGATCAAATAGCTCAGTGATCAGCGGAATGGGATACCGATTCTTGATAGTAATGGCGTTGAGTCCACGAAAATCTATACAAGGGCGTAATGATCCATCCTTCTTTTTGACGAAGAAGAACCCAGCTCCAGCGGGAGAGGTGGAAGGTCGAATGAACCCACGCTGGAGATTCTCCTGTATGTACTCAGATGTGGCTTGAGTTTCAGGTAACGAGAGAGGATAGACCCGGCCCCTGGGAGGAGTCTTGCCAGGTAGAAGGTCGATCGGACAATCCCAAGAACGATGAGGAGGAAGACGTTCAGACTGAGCTTTATCAAACACATCGGCAAATGAAGCATACTGAGGAGGGAGTCCCGGGGAGGAAGATGAGATGGAAGATTGCTGTACTTTAAGAGGAATAACTTGAGAGAGACAACGATGGTGACATTCAGACCCCCAAGACGTAACTTGAGGGGTGCGCCAGTCAATCTGGGGAGAGTGACATTGAAGCCATGGAAGGCCTAAGACAATCGGACTTGTCGTAACAGGAAGAATTAAAAACGAAATTTCTTCATGGTGTAGTACACCAATCTGAAGGGTTACTGGAGACGTACTCTGGGTGATGAGACCATTGATGAGACGTGATCCATCTATAGCCGTCACAGTAATGGGTGTTTTTAAAGTGATCACTGGTAGGGACCATTGATTCACTAGTGATTTAGAAATGAAATTTCCTGCTGCTCCGGAATCAATCAATGCCTGTGACTCAAAGGATTTGGTAGCAAAGGAAATCGTAACATCGAAAGCGCAGACTTTAGATTTCATAGACAATGGAGAGGACTCCAGGGACCCTAACTTCACCTCTCCAGAACTAGTTAGGGCCTGGCATTTCCCGATTTCTTAGGGCAAGAACTGAGCATATGTGTGGAATCAGCACAATAGATACAGAGTCTATTCTTTACTCTTCGTTTCCTCTCTTCTAAAGATAATTTGGAACGTCCTATCTCCATGGGAATCACAGAAGGTGAAACTGGACGAAATTGAGGGTTTAAACGAAGAGGTGCTTTAGCAGAAGTTGTTTTCTCAGATTCTCTTTCACGAAATCTCATGTCTACACGATGGCAAAGAGAGATCAAATCTTCTAGTGACGAAGGAAGCTCTTGGGTAGTCAGTGCATCTTTAATTTTATCGGAGAGCCCCTGCCAGAAGGCGGCAACTAATGCTTCAGTGTTCCACTGAAGTTCAGAGGCTAAGATCCTAAATTGAATGACATACTGTCCTACTGTATGGGAGCCTTGTCGCAAACGAAGAATGCTGGAAGCAGCGGAGGTCACACGACCTGGTTCATCGAACACACTTCGGAACGTGGAAATGAATTTGGCACTATCTTGTAGAATTGGATCGTTTCTTTCCCACAGAGGGGAGGCCCAAGCCAGGGCTTGTCCAGAAAACAATGAGATAAGATAGGCCACTCTGGAACGATGGGTAGAAAAATTTTGAGGTTGGAGTTCAAAATGGACTGAACATTGGTTAAGGAAACCTCTACAAGTTTTGGGGTCCCCGTCATATTTTGACGGAGTAGGCAGGTGAAGCGTAGGAGCTGTAGACACCTGGGATGGCACTGGGGAAACGGAGGAAAGCACAGGAGCTTCAATACTAGCTGTAACAGTCTGTCCAGATGTTCCTTGGGAGGTTAACGATTGGTAACATTGAAGTAACAGCTGTTGGCGAGCATCCTGTTGCTCCACACGGCTGACCAGATGCTGCAGCATCTCTTTAGCAGTAGGTTCCGTATCTGGGTCTGTCATGGCCTGATCTTACTGTCACGGGCACTAGGAGTCTTTACCCAGGGATCACCAGGTGATAGGCTTACCAGAGCAGTATAGGTGGTAATATGGTACTCTGGTAGCAGGGTGATCACGGAACAGGAAATAGCAGATGATGAGATGCTCAGGAAAGTCTATGACTAGCAGCACTGGCAATATGGAGGTAGTAATACACGAGGAACTGTATGGACAAAGGACACGTGAAGGTAGTCAGTGGTCTGCGGTAGCAAGTTGTACCACTGCTATAGTGAGGAGGAATGTCCAACAGAAACGAGGAGGTGATGAGATTCAGCGGTCTGCGGATAGCAAGTTGTACCGCTGTCTGAGTGAAGGAATGGAATCCAAGTGGAGGTATCCGGGGAGTCAGTGGTCTGCGTTAGCAAGTTGTACCACTGCTATGTGAGAGGATACTGGAACAGGTGAAACTGTAAACAGGAGTCAGTGGTCTGCCACTAGCAAGTTGTACTACTGAATATATATGTGAGGAGGTGCACGGGGAGAGACTGCAACACAATATATACACGGGCACCTTGACTTTGATCCACAGTAATATGCACAATATAAATGTATAAATGACTGAACAACACTGCCAATATAGAAAGTCTCTTGAAGTAATCCGGCATGAGATAACACAGTCAATGATGGCAGTAGAGTCAGCAGATAGTACACTCCAGAGGAGAACCAACACAGTCAATGATGGCAATAGACTCAGCGGATAGTACACTCCAGAGGAGAACCAACACAGTCCAGCAAGGTATGCAATACACAGCACAGTCAATGGGAAGTATGCATACCGTGGTTCAGGAGAAGGCAGTCAGACAGGAGTGCAGAGATACCTGAAGGGCAGGAGGCCAGCAGGATACAAGTCCCTGGATGGGTGAAGCAGGGGTCTAGCAGGTGCAGCGCACAGGTAGGTAGACCAGCAGGGAACACAGGAAGGTGTGGAGAGCGGATCAGCAGTAGATGGATGAGTAGCGCTGAGAAGTAACAGCAGCGGGTATCTGCGGGAACACGGAGGTAACCAATAGCAACCAGCAGGTGCAGTAACGATGGGACACCGGAGCAGAGTTGAACTGGAACAGATGATCACGGAGAGTAGCGGGTAGCAATAGGCAGCAGACTCAAGGAAACACGGTAGAGTAGATAAGGACTGAAGACTGAAGCGCACAGAGGCAGCGGATAGGAATCAGCCAAACAGTCACGATGAAACACAGACGGGTTGCAGGTTGAAGACTGTAGTGCACGGAGGCAGCGGATAGGAATCAGCTAGCAGTCACGATGATGAAACACAGACGAGTTGCAGGTTGAAGCCTGTAGTGCACGGAGGCAGCGGATAGGAATCAGCTGGCAGTCACAATCATGAACAGGTGAGTGGATGTGGTTGAAGCCTGTAATGCACGGAGGCAGCGGATAGGCATCAGCTAACAGTCCCAATGATATATGGTAGAGTTGAAGTGATTAGAAGACTGTAGTGCACGGAGGCAGCGGATAGGAATCAGCTCACAGTCACGATGATATAGTAGATGGTAGAAGTGGTATGGGAACCACAGCAGCAGAAGTGGTTTGGAAACCACAGAGGTAGAAAGTGGTTTGGAAACCACAGGAATCAGCAGGGCTGAATGAACAAGGAAACACAGGAACACCTTCAGAGACTCATGGGGAATGAGACTCCAAGATCAGGCAACGTGGTGTTGACCACAGGTGCTTAATATAGGGAGGTTGCCTGATCTGCCAATTAAGTTAAAGGAACATACACTGAAGGTTTGGAAAGGGCTGCGCATGCGCAGTCCCTCAGGATAGAGGACGTCCACGGTTCCTAATAGTCCGGGAAGAAGCACTCACAGTCCGGTGAGTGACAGAATTGAATCATGAATCATGAATTATGAATCATGAATTGAATCATGAATCATGAATCGTGAACCATGAATCATGAATTGAATCATGAATCATGAATTATGAAATGAATTTTGGATCGTGAAATGAATCATGAATCATGAATCATGAATCGAATCATGAATCATGAATCGAATCATGAATCATGAATTGAATCATGAATCATGAATCATGAATTGTATCATGAATCATGAATCGAATCATGAATCATGAATTATGAATCATGAATTGAATCATGAATCATGAATCATGAATTGAATCATGAATCATAAATTATGAATCATGAATTGATTCATGAATCATGAATTATGAATCATGAATTGAATCATGAATCATGAATCATGAATTATGAATTGAATAATGAATTGAATCATGAATTATGAATTATGAATCATGAATTGAATCATGAATCATGAATCATGAACCATGAATCATGAATTGAATCATGAATCATGAATCATGAATCATGAATCATGAAATGAATTATGGATCATGAATTGAATCATGAATCATGAATCATGAATCGAATCATGAATCATGAATCATGAATTATGAATCATGAATTGATTCATGAATCATGAATTATGAATCATGAATTGAATCATGAATCATGAATCATGAACTATGAATCATAAATTGAATCATGAATTGAATCATGAATCATGAATCATGAAACTAATCATAAATCATGAATTGAATCATAAATCATGAATCATGAATCAAATCATGAATCATGAATCATAAATTAAATCATGAATTGAATCATGAATCGATTAATGAAATTAATCATAATTCATGAATTGAATCCTGAATCGATTAATGAAATTAATCATAATTCATGAATTGAATCAAGAATCATGAATTGAATCATGAATGATAAATTATGAATCAAGAATTGAATCTTGAATCATGAATCATGAATTGAATCATGAATCATGAATCATGAATTGAATCATGAATCATGAATCCAATCATGAATCATGAATTGAATCATGAATCATGAATCATGAATTGAATCATAAATCATGAATCGAATCATGAATCATGAATCATGAATCATGAATTGAATCATGAATCATGAATTGAATCATGAATCATGAATTGAATCATGAATCATGAATCATGAATCATGAATTGAATCATGAATCATGAATCATGAATCGAATCATGAATCATGAATCGAATCATGAATCATGAATCGAATCATGAATCATGAATTATGAATCATAAATTGATTCATGAATCATGAATTATGAATCGAATCATGAATCATGAATTATGAATCATGAATTTATTCATGAATCATGAATTATGAATCATGAATTCAATCATGAATTATGACTCATGAATTATGAATTGAATCATGAATCATGAATTATGAATCATGAATTGATTCATGAATAATGAATTATGAATCATGAATTCAATCATGAATTATGACTCATGAATTATGAATTGAATCATGAATCATGAATTATGAATCATGAATTCAATCATGAATCATGAATTATGAATCATGAATCATGAATTGAATCATGAATCATGAATTATGAAATGAATTTTGGATCGTGAAATGAATCATGAATCATGAATCATGAATCGAATCATGAATCATGAATCGAATCATGAATCATGAATTATGATCATGAATTTATTCATGAATCATGAATTATGAATCATGAATTCAATCATGAATTATGACTCATGAATTATGAATTGAATCATGAATCATGAATTATGAATCATGAATTGATTCATGAATCATGAATTATGAATCATGAATTCAATCATGAATTATGACTCATGAATTATGAATTGAATCATGAATCATGAATTATGAATCATGAATTCAATCATGAATCATGAATTATGAATCATGAATCATGAATTGAATCATGAATCATGAATTATGAAATAAATTTTGGATCGTGAAATGAATCATGAATCATGAATCATGAATCGAATCATGAATCATGAATCGAATCATGAATCATGAATTGAATCATGAATCATGAATCATGAATTGAATCATGAATCATGAATCATGAATTGAATAATGAATCATGAATTGAATCATGAATCATGAATCATGAAATGAATCTTGGATCGTGAAATGAATCATGAATCATGAATCATGAATCGAATCATGAATCATGAATTGAATCATGAATCATGAATCATGAATCGAATCATGAATCATGAATCGAATCATGAATCATGAATTGAATAATGAATCATGAATCATGAATTGAATCATGAATCATGAATCATGAATTATGAATCATGAATTGAATCATGAATCATGAATCATGAATTGAATCATAAATCATGAATCGAATCATGAATCATGAATCATGAATTGAATTATGAATCATGAATTGAATCATGAATCGTGAATCATGAATCGAATCATGAATCATGAATCGAATCATGAATCATGAATCATGAATTGATCATGAATCATGAATCATAAATTGATTTATGAATTTAATCATGAATCATGAATTGAATCATGAGTCATGAATCATGAATCATGAATTGTATCATGAATCATGAATCATGAATCAAATCATGAATCATAAATTGAATCAGGATTCGAATCATGAATTGAATAATGAATCATGAATCATGAATCATGAAACTAATCATAAATCATGAATTGGATCATAAATCATGAATCATGAATCAAATCATGAATCATGAATCATAAATTAAATCATGAATTGAATCATGAATCGATTAATGAAATTAATCATAATTCATGAATTGAATCATGAATCGATTAATGAAATTAATCATAATTCATGAATTGAATCAAGAATCATGAATCATGAATTGAATCATGAATCATAAATTATGAATCATGAATTGAATCTTGAATCATGAATCATGAATTGAATCATGAATCATGAATCATGAATTGAATCATGAATCATGAATCCAATCATGAATCATGAATTGAATCATGAATCATGAATCATGAATTGAATCATAAATCATGAATCGAATAATGAACCATGAATCATGAATCATGAATTGAATCATGAATCATGAATTGAATCATGAATCATGAATTGAATCATGAATCATGAATCATGAATCATGAATTGAATCATGAATCATGAATCATGAATCGAATCATGAATCATGAATCGAAACATGAATCATGAATTATGAATCATAAATTGATTCATGAATCATGAATTATGAATCGAATCATGAATCATGAATTATGAATCATGAATTGATTCATGAATAATGCAATTATGAATCATGAATTCAATCATGAATTATGACTCATGAATTATGAATTGAATCATGAATCATGAATTATGAATCATGAATTGAATCATGAATCATGAATCGTGAACCATGAATCATGAATTGAATCATGAATCATGAATTATGAAATGAATTTTGGATCGTGAAATGAATCATGAATCATGAATCATGAATCGAATCATGAATCATGAATCGAATCATGAATCATGAATTGAATCATGAATCATGAATCATGAATTGTATCATGAATCATGAATCGAATCATGAATCATGAATTATGAATCATGAATTGAATCATGAATCATGAATCATGAATTGAATCATGAATCATAAATTATGAATCATGAATTGATTCATGAATCATGAATTATGAATCATGAATTGAATCATGAATCATGAATCATGAATTATGAATTGAATAATGAATTGAATCATGAATTATGAATTATGAATCATGAATTGAATCATGAATCATGAATCATGAACCATGAATCATGAATTGAATCATGAATCATGAATCATGAATCATGAATCATGAAATGAATTATGGATCATGAATTGAATCATGAATCATGAATCATGAATCGAATCATGAATCATGAATCATGAATTATGAATCATGAATTGATTCATTAATCATGAATTATGAATCGAATCATGAATCATAAATTATGAATCATGAATTGATTCATGAATCATGAATTATGAATCATGAATTGAATCATGAATCATGAATCATGAACTATGAATCATAAATTGAATCATGAATTGAATCATGAATCATGAATCATGAAACTAATCATAAATCATGAATTGAATCATAAATCATGAATCATGAATCAAATCATGAATCATGAATCATAAATTAAATCATGAATTGAATCATGAATCGATTAATGAAATTAATCATAATTCATGAATTGAATCCTGAATCGATTAATGAAATTAATCATAATTCATGAATTGAATCAAGAATCATGAATTGAATCATGAATGATAAATTATGAATCAAGAATTGAATCTTGAATCATGAATCATGAATTGAATCATGAATCATGAATCATGAATTGAATCATGAATCATGAATCCAATCATGAATCATGAATTGAATCATGAATCATGAATCATGAATTGAATCATAAATCATGAATCAAATCATGAATCATGAATCATGAATCATGAATTGAATCATGAATCATGAATTGAATCATGAATCATGAATTGAATCATGAATCATGAATCATGAATCATGAATTGAATCATGAATCATGAATCATGAATCGAATCATGAATCATGAATCGAATCATGAATCATGAATTATGAATCATAAATTGATTCATGAATCATGAATTATGAATCGAATCATGAATCATGAATTATGAATCATGAATTTATTCATGAATCATGAATTATGAATCATGAATTCAATCATGAATTATGACTCATGAATTATGAATTGAATCATGAATCATGAATTATGAATCATGAATTGATTCATGAATAATGAATTATGAATCATGAATTCAATCATGAATTATGACTCATGAATTATGAATTGAATCATGAATCATGAATTATGAATCATGAATTCAATCATGAATCATGAATTATGAATCATGAATCATGAATTGAATCATGAATCATGAATTATGAAATGAATTTTGTATCGTGAAATGAATCATGAATAATGAATCATGAATCGAATCATGAATCATGAATCGAATCATGAATCATGATTATGAATCATGAATTTATTCATGAATCATGAATTATGAATCATGAATTCAATCATGAATTATGACTCATGAATTATGAATTGAATCATGAATCATGAATTATGAATCATGAATTGATTCATGAATCATGAATTATGAATCATGAATTCAATCATGAATTATGACTCATGAATTATGAATTGAATCATGAATCATGAATTATGAATCATGAATTCAATCATGAATCATGAATTATGAATCATGAATCATGAATTGAATCATGAATCATGAATTATGAAATGAATTTTGGATCGTGAAATGAATCATGAATCATGAATCATGAATCGAATCATGAATCATGAATCGAATCATGAATCATGAATTGAATCATGAATCATGAATCATGAATTGAATCATGAATCATGAATCATGAATTGAATAATGAATCATGAATTGAATCATGAATCATGAATCATGAAATGAATCTTGGATCGTGAAATGAATCATGAATCATGAATCATGAATCGAATCATGAATCATGAATTGAATCATGAATCATGAATCATGAATCGAATCATGAATCATGAATCGAATCATGAATCATGAATTGAATAATGAATCATGAATCATGAATTGAATCATGAATCATGAATCATGAATTATGAATCATGAATTGAATCATGAATCATGAATCATGAATTGAATCATAAATCATGAATCGAATCATGAATCATGAATCATGAATTGAATTATGAATCATGAATTGAATCATGAATCGTGAATCATGAATCGAATCATGAATCATGAATCGAATCATGAATCATGAATCATGAATTGAATCATGAATCATGAATCATAAATTGATTTATGAATTTAATCATGAATCATGAATTGAATCATGAGTCATGAATCATGAATTGTATCATGAATCATGAATCATGAATCAAATCATGAATCATAAATTGAATCAGGATTCGAATCATGAATTGAATAATGAATCATGAATCATGAATCATGAAACTAATCATAAATCATGAATTGGATCATAAATCATGAATCATGAATCAAATCATGAATCATGAATCATAAATTAAATCATGAATTGAATCATGAATCGATTAATGAAATTAATCATAATTCATGAATTGAATCATGAATCGATTAATGAAATTAATCATAATTCATGAATTGAATCAAGAATCATGAATCATGAATTGAATCATGAATCATAAATTATGAATCATGAATTGAATCTTGAATCATGAATCATGAATTGAATCATGAATCATGAATCATGAATTGAATCATGAATCATGAATCCAATCATGAATCATGAATTGAATCATGAATCATGAATCATGAATTGAATCATAAATCATGAATCGAATAATGAACCATGAATCATGAATCATGAATTGAATCATGAATCATGAATTGAATCATGAATCATGAATTGAATCATGAATCATGAATCATGAATCATGAATCATGAATCATGAATTGAATCATGAATCATGAATCATGAATCGAATCATGAATCATGAATCGAAACATGAATCATGAATTATGAATCATAAATTGATTCATGAATCATGAATTATGAATCGAATCATGAATCATGAATTATGAATCATGAATTGATTCATGAATAATGAATTATGAATCATGAATTCAATCATGAATTATGACTCATGAATTATGAATTGAATCATGAATCATGAATTATGAATCATGAATTGAATCATGAATCATGAATCGTGAACCATGAATCATGAATTGAATCATGAATCATGAATTATGAAATGAATTTTGGATCGTGAAATGAATCATGAATCATGAATCATGAATCGAATCATGAATCATGAATCGAATCATGAATCATGAATTGAATCATGAATCATGAATCATGAATTGAATCATGAATCATGAATCATGAATTGAATCATGAATCATGAATTGAATCATGAATCATGAATCATGAAATGAATCTTGGATCGTGAAATGAATCATGAATCATGAATCATGAATCGAATCATGAATCATGAATTGAATCATGAATCATGAATCATGAATCGAATCATGAATCATGAATCGAATCATGAATCATGAATTGAATCATGAATCATGAATTGAATCATGAATCATGAATCATAATTTAAATCATGAATTGAATCATGAATCATGAATTGAATCATGAATTAAATCATGAATCATGAATCATGAATTGAATCATGAATCGAATCATGAATCATGAATCGAATCATGAATCATGAATTGAATCATGAATCATGAATTGAATCATGAATCATGAATTAAATCATGAATTGAATCATGAATCATGAATTGAATCATGAATTAAATCATGAATCATGAATCATAAATTGAATCATGAATCATGAATCATGAATTGAATCATAAATCATGAATCATGAATCGAATCATGAATCATGAATCATGAATTGAATCATGAATCATGAATCATGAATTGAATCATGAATCATGAATCATGAATTGAATCATGAATCATGAATTGAATCATGAATCATGAATCATGAATTGAATCATGAATCATGAATCATGAATTGATCATGAATCATGAATCATGAATTGAATCATGAATCATGAATCGAATCATGAATCATGAATTATGAATCATGAATTGAATCATGAATCATGAATCATGAATTGAATAATGAATCATAAATATGAATCATGAATTGATTCATGAATCATGAATTATGAATCATGAATTGAATCATGAATCATGAATCATGAATTATGAATTGAATAGTGAATTGAATCATGAATTATGAATTATGAATCATGAATTGAATCATGAATCATGAATCATGAACCATGAATCATGAATTGAATCATGAATCATGAATCATGAATCATGAATCATGAAATGAATTATGGATCATGAATTGAATCATGAATCATGAATCATGAATCATGAACCATGAATCATGAATTGAATCATGAATCATGAATCATGAATCATGAATCATGAAATGAATTATGGATCATGAATTGAATCATGAATCATGAATCATGAATCGAATCATGAATCATGAATCATGAATTATGAATCATGAATTGATTCATTAATCATGAATTATGAATCGAATCATGAATCATAAATTATGAATCATGAATTGATTCATGAATCATGAATTATGAATCATGAATTGAATCATGAATCATGAATCATGAACTATGAATCATAAATTGAATTATGAATTGAATCATGAATCATGAATCATGAATCTAATCATAAATCATGAATTGGATCATAAATCATGAATCATGAATCAAATCATGAATCATGAATCATAAATTAAATCATGAATTGAATCATGAATCGATTAATGAAATTAATCATAATTCATGAATTGAATCATGAATCGATTAATGAAATTAATCATAATTCATGAATTGAATCTTGAATCATGAATCATGAATTGAATCATGAATCATAAATTATGAATCATGAATTGAATCTTGAATCATGAATCATGAATTGAATCATGAATCATGAATCATGAATTGAATCATGAATCATGAATCCAATCATGAATCATGAATTGAATCATGAATCATGAATCATGAATCATGAATTGAATCATGAATCATGAATCATGAATCGAATCATGAATCATGAATTATGAATCATAAATTGATTCATGAATCATGAATTATGAATCGAACCATGAATCATGAATTATGAATCATGAATTGATTCATGAATAATGAATCATGAATCATGAATCATGAATTAAATCATGAATCATGAATTGAATCATGAATTAAATCATGAATCATGAATCATGAATTGAATCATGAATCATAAATCATGAATTGAATCATAAATCATGAATCATGAATCGAATCATGAATTGAATCATGAATCATGAATCATGTATTGAATCATGAATCATGAATCATGAATTGAATCATGAATCATGAATCGAATCATGAATCATGAATTATGAATCATGAATTATGAATCGAATCATGAATTATGAATCGAATCATGAATCATAAATTATGAATCATGAATTGATTCATGAATCATGAATTATGAATCATGAATTGAATCATGAATCATGAATCATGAATTATGAATTGAATCATGAATTGAATCATGAATCATGAGATATGAATCATGAATTGAATCATGAATCATGAATCATGAATCATGAACCATGAATCATGAATTGAATCATGAATCATGAATCATGAAATGAATTATGGATCATGAATTGAATCATGAATCATGAATCATGAATTATGAATCATGAATTGATTCATTAATCATGAATTATGAATCAAATCATGAATCATAAATTATGAATCATGAATTGATTCATGAATCATGAATTGATTCATGAATCATGAATTATGAATCATGAATTGAATCATGAATCATGAATCATGAAATTAATCATAAATCATGAATTGAATCATAAATCATGAATCATGAATTGAATCATGAATCATAAATTATGAATCATGAATTGAATCTTGAATCATGAATCATGAATTGAATCATGAATCATGAATCATAAATTGAAACATGAATCATGAATCATAAATTGAATCATTAATTTAATCATGAATCATGAATCATGAATTGTATCATGAATCATGAATCATGAATTAAATCATGAATCATAAATTCAATCAGGATTAAAATCTTGAATTGAATCATGAATCATGAATCATGAATTGAATCATGAATCATGAATTAAATCATGAATCATGAATTGAATCATGAATCATGATCATGAATTAAATCATGAATTGAATCATGAATCATGAATTGAATCATGAATTAAATCATGAATCATGAATCATAAATTGAATCATGAATCATGAATCATGAATCATGAATTGAATCATGAATCATGAATAATGAATTGAATCATGAATCATGAATCATGAATCATGAAATATGAATTAAATCATAAATCATGAATCATGAATCATGAATTGAATCATGAATCATGAATCATGATTCGAATCATGAATCATGAATTGAATCATGAATCATGAATCATGAATTGAATCATGAATCATGAATCATGAATTGAATCATGAATCATGAATCATGAATCCAATCATGAATCATGAATTGAAACATGAATCATGAATTGAATCATGAATCATGAATTGAATCATAAATCATGAATCGAATCATGAATCATGAATCATGAATTGAATCATGAATCATGAATCCATGAATCATGAATCATGAATTGAATCATGAATCAAGAATCATGAATCAAGAATCATGAATCGAATCATGAATCATAGACAAATATCGAATCATGAATCATGAAATATGAATCATAAATTGATTCATGAATCAAGAATCATGAATCGAATCATGTATCATGAATCGAATCATGAATCATGAAATATGAATCATAAATTGATTCATGAATCAAGAATCATGAATCGAATCATGAATCATGAATCGAATCATGAATCATGAATTATGAATCATAATTTGATTCATGAATCATGAATTATGAATCATGAATTCAATCATGAATTATGACTCATGAATTATGAATTGAATCATGAATCATGAATTATGAATCATGAATTGAATCATGAATCATGAATCGTGAACCATGAATCATGAATTGAATCATGAATCATGAATCATGAAATGTATCTTGGATCGTGAAATGAATCATGAATTATGAATCATGAATCGAATCATGAATCATGAATCGAATCATGAATCATGAATTAAATCATGAATCATGAATCATGAATTGAATCATGAATCATGAATCATGAATCGAATCATGAATCATGATTGAATCATGAATCATGAATCATGAAATGAATCTTGGATCGTGAAATGAATCATGAATCATGAATCATGAATCGAATCATGAATCATGAATTGAATCATGAATCATGAATCATGAATCGAATCATGAATCATGAATTGAATCATGAATCATGAATTGAATCATGAATCATGAATCATGAATTGAATCATGAATCATGAATCATGAATTATGAATCATGAATTGAATCATGAATCATGAATTGAATCATAAATCATGAATCGAATCATGAATCATGAATCATGAATTGAATCATGAATCATGAATTGAATCATGAATCATGAATCATGAATCATGAATTGAATCATGAATCATGAATTGAATCATGAATTGAATCAGGATTTAAATCATGAATTGAATCATGAATCATGAATTGAATCATGAATCATGAATCATGAATCATGACATGAATTATGAATCATGAATCATAAATCGAATCATGAATCATGAATTGAATCAGGAATTGAATTATGAATTGAATCATGAATCATGAATTGAATCATGAATCATGAATCTTGAATCATGAATCATGAATTGAATCATGAATCATGAATTGAATCATGAATCATGAATCATGAATCATGACATGAATTATGAATCATGAATCATAAATCGAATCATGAATCATGAATTGAATCAGGAATCGAATTATGAATTGAATCATGAATCATGAATTGAATCATGAATCATGAATCTTGAATCATGAATCATGAATTGAATCATGAATTGAATCATGAATCAAATCATGAATTGAATCATGAATCATGAATCATGAATCATGAATTGAATCATGAATCATAAATTGAATCATGAATCTTAAATCATGAATCATAAATTGAATCATGAATCATGAATCATGAATTAATTCATGAATTGAATCATGAATCATGAATTGAATCATGAATTGAATCATGAATCGAATCATGAATTGAATCATGAATCATGAATCGAATCATGAATTGAATCATGAATCGAATCATGAATTGAATCATGAATCAAAAATTATGAATCATGAATTGAATCATGAATCATGAATTGAATCATGAATCATGAATCATGAATCATAAATTGAATCATGAATCATGAATCATAAATTGAATCATGAATTTAATCATGAATCATGAATTGAATCATGAATCATGAATCATGAATCATGAATTATATCATGAATCATGAATCAAATCATGAATCATTAATTGAATCAGGATTCGAATCATGAATTGAATAATGAATCATGAATTGAATCATGAATCATGAATCTTGAATCATGAATCATGAATTGAATCATGTATCATGAATCTTGAATCATGAATTGAATCATGAATCATGAATCGAATCATGAATCATGAATTGAATCGTGAATCATGAATTGAATCATGAATCATGAATCGAATCATGAATCATGAATTGAATCATGAATCATGAATTAAATCATGAATCATGAATCATGAATCATAAATCATGTATTGAATCATGAATCATGAATCGAATCATAATTCATGAATTAAATCATGAATCATGAATCATGAATCATGAATTGAATCATGAATCATGAATTATAAATCATAAATTGAATCATGAATCATGAATTGAATCATGAATCATGAATTGAATCATAAATCATGAATCATGAGTCGAATCATGAATCATGAATCATGAATTGAATCATGAATCATGAACTATAAATCATGAATTGAATCATGAATCATGAATCATGAATTGAATCATAAATCATGAATCATGAATCGAATCATGAATCATGAATCATGAATTGAATCATGAATCATAAATCATGAATTGAATCATAAATCATGAATCATGAATTGAATCATGAATCATGAATCGAATCATGAATTATGAATTATGAATTATGAATTGATTCATGAATCATAAATTATGAATCGAATCATGAATCATAAATTATGAATCATGAATTGATTCATGAATCATGAATTATGAATCATGAATTGAATCATGAATCATGAATCATGAATTATGAATTGAATCATGAATTGAATCATGAATCATGAATTATGAATCATGAATTGAATCATGAATCATGAATCATGAACCATGAATCATGAATTGAATCATGAATTGAATCATGAACCATGAATCATGAAATGAATTATGGATCATGAATTGAATCATGAATCATGAATCATGAATCATGAATTATGAATCATGAATTGATTCATTAATCATGAATTATGAATCATGAATTGAATCATGAATCATGAATCATGAATTGAATCATGAATCATGAATCATAAATTGAAACATGAATCATGAATCATAAATTGAATCATTAATTTAATCATGAATCATGAATCATGAATTGTATCATGAATCATGAATCATGAATCAAATTATGAATCATAAATTCAATCAGGATTAAAATCATGAATTGAATCATGAATCATAAATCATGAATCATGAATCATGAATTGAATCATAAATCATGAATCATGAATTGAATCATGAATCATGAATCGAATCATGAATCATGAATTGAATCATGAATCATGAATCATGAATTTAATCATGAATTGAATCATGAATCATGAATTGAATCATGAATTAAATCATGAATCATGAATCATAAATTGAATCATGAATCATGAATCATGAATTGAATCATGAATCATGAATCATGAATCATGAATTATGAATTAAATCATGAATCATGAATCATGAATCATGAATTGAATCATGAATCATGAATCATGAATTGAATCATGAATCATGAATCCAATGATGAATCATGAATTGAATCATGAATAATGAATCATGAATTGAATCATGAATCATGAATTATGAATCATGAATTGAATCATGAATCATGAATCATGAATCATGAATCATGAATTGAATCATGAATCATGAATCATGAATTGAATCATGAATCATGAATTTAATCATGAATCATGAATCATGAATCGAAATCATGAATCGAATCATGAATCATGAATCAAATCATGAATCATGAATTATGAATCATGAATTGATTCATGAATCATGAATCATGAATTAAATCATGAATCATGAATCATAAATTGAATCATGAATCATGAATCATAAATTGATTCATGAATTTAATCATGAATCATTAATTGAATCATGAATCATGAATCATGAATCATGAATTGTATCATGAATCATGAATCATGAATCAAATCATGAATCATAAATTGATTCAGGTTTCGAATCATGAATTGAATAATGAATCATGAATTGAATCATGAATCATGAATCTTGAATCATGAATCATGAATTGAATCATGTATCATGAATCTTGAAACATGAATTGAATCATGACTCATGAATCGAATCATGAATCATGAATTGAATCGTGAATCATGAATTGAATCATGAATCATGAATCGAATCATGAATCATGAATTGAATCATGAATCATGAATTAAATCATGAATCATGAATCATGAATCATGAATCATGAATTGAATCATGAATCATGAATCATGAATCGAATCATGAATCATGAATTGAATCATGAATCATGAATCATGAATCATGAATTGAATCATGAATCATGAATTAAATCATGAATCATGAATCGAATCATGAAACTTGAATTGAATCATGAATCATGAATCATGAATTAAATCATGAATTGAATCATGAATCATGAATTGAATTATGAATTAAATCATGAATCATGAATCATA
>NW_027447716.1:0-25832 GCF_038048845.1 Mixophyes fleayi | reverse complement strand
TATTCATGAATAAATTCATGATTCATGATTCAATTTATGATTCATGATTCATGATTCAATTCATGATTCATGATTCGATTCATGATTCAATTCATGATTCATGATTCATGATTCATTTTATGATTCATGATTCATGATTCAATTCATGATTCATAATTCGATTCATGATTCAATTTATGATTCATGATTCAATTCATGATTCATGATTCAATTTATGATTCATGATTCATGATTCATGATTCGATTCATGATTCAATTCATGATTTATGATTCATGATTCAATTCATGATTCATGATTCATGATTCGATTCATGATTTAAGATTCGATTCATGATTCATGATTCATGAATCGATTTAAGATTCATAATTCATGATTCAATTCATGATTCATGATTCATGATTCAATTCATGATTCATGATTCAATTTATGATTCATGATTCAATTCATGATTCATGATTCGATTCATGATTCAATTCATGATTCATGATTCATGATTCATGATTCAATTCATGATTCATGATTTGATTCATGATTCAATTCATGATTCATGATTCATGATTCAATTCATGATTCATGATTCAATTTATGACTCATGATTCATGATTCATGATTCAATTCATGATTCATGATTCATGATTCATGATTCGATTCATGATTCATGATTTATGATTCATGATTCAATTCATGATTCATGATTCATGATTCGATTCATGATTTATGATTCGATTCATGATTCATGAATCGATTTAAGATTCATAATTCATGATTCATGATTCATGATTCATGATTCATGATTCAATTCATGATTCATGATTCATGATTCATGATTCAATTCATGATTCATGATTAATGATTCAATTCATGATTCATGATTCATGATTCAATTCATGATTCATGATTCATGATGCATGATTCAATTCATGATTCATGATTCGATTCATGATTCATGATTCATGATTCAATTCATGATTCATGATTCATGATTCATGATTCATGATTCATGATTCAATTTATGATTCATGATTCAATTCATGATTCATGATTCAATATTCATGATTCATGATTCAATTCATGATTCATAATTCAATTCATGATTTGAATCCTGATTCAACTCATGATTCATGATTCGATTTATGATTCATGATTCAATTCATGATTCATGATTCATGATTCGATTCATGATTCATGATTCGATTCATGATTCATGATTCGATTCATGATTCATGATTCAATGTATGATTCATGATTCATGATTCAATTCATGATTCATGATTCATGATTCATGATTCGATTCATGATTCATGATTCAATTCATATTTCATGATTCATGATTCATGATTCATGATTCATGATTCAATTCATGATTCATGATTCATGATTCAATTCATGCTTCATGATTCATGCTTCATGATTCATGATTCAATTCATGATTCATGATTCATGATTTATGATTCATGATTCAATTCATGATTCATGATTTATGATTCAATTCATGATTCATGATTCATGATTCATGATTCATGATTCGATTCATGATTCTTGACTCATGATTCATGATTCATTATTCAATTCATGATTCATGATTCATGATTTATGATTCAATTCATGATTCAAGATTCATGATTCGATTCATGATTCATGATACAATTCATGATTCATGATTCGATTCATGATTCAATTCATGATTCATGGTTCGATTCATGGTTCATGATTCAATTCATGATTCATGATTCATGATTCAATTCATGATTCATAATTCATGATTTAATTCATGATTCAATTCATGATTCATGATTCATGATTCAATTTATGATTCATGATTCATGATTCATGATTCAATTCTTGATTCATGATTCATAATTTAATTCATGATTCAATTCAAGATTCATGACTCATGATTTAATTCATGATTCATGATTCATGATTCAATTCATGATTCATGATTCAATTTATGATTCATGATTCATGATTCAATTCATGATTCATGATTCGATTCATGATTCAATTCATGATTCATGATTCATGATTCATTTTATGATTCATGATTCATGATTCAATTCATGATTCATAATTCGATTCATGATTCAATTCATGATTCATGATTCATGATTCAATTCATGATTCATGATTCAATTTATGATTCATGATTCATGATTCATGATTCGATTCATGATTCAATTCATGATTTATGATTCATGATTCAATTCATGATTCATGATTCATGATTCGATTCATGATTTAAGATTCGATTCATGATTCATGATTCATGAATCGATTTAAGATTCATAATTCATGATTCAATTCATGATTCATGATTCATGATTCAATTCATGATTCATGATTCAATTTATGATTCATGATTCATGATTCAATTCATGATTCATGATTCGATTCATGATTCAATTCATGATTCATGATTCATGATTCAATTTATGATTCATGATTCATGATTCAATTCATGATTCATGATTTGATTCATGATTCAATTCATGATTCATGATTCATGATTCAATTCATGATTCATGATTCAATTTATGACTCATGATTCATGATTCATGATTCAATTCATGATTCATGATTCATGATTCATGATTCGATTCATGATTCATGATTTATGATTCATGATTCAATTCATGATTCATGATTCATGATTCGATTCATGATTTATGATTCGATTCATGATTCATGATTCATGAATCGATTTAAGATTCTGAATTCATGATTCATGATTCATGATTCATGATTCAATTCATGATTCATGATTCATGATTCATGATTCAATTCATGATTCATGATTAATGATTCAATTCATGATTCATGATTCATGATTCAATTCATGATTCATGATTCATGATGCATGATTCAATTCATGATTCATGATTCGATTCATGATTCATGATTCATGATTCAATTCATGATTCATGATTCATGATTCATGATTCATGATTCAATTTATGATTCATGATTCAATTCATGATTCATGATTCAAGATTCATGATTCATGATTCAATTCATGATTCATAATTCAATTCATGATTTGAATCCTGATTCAACTCATGATTCATGATTCGATTTATGATTCATGATTCAATTCATGATTCATGATTCATGATTCGATTCATGATTCATGATTCGATTCATGATTCATGATTCGATTCATGATTCATGATTCAATGTATGATTCATGATTCATGATTCAATTCATGATTCATGATTCATGATTCATGATTCGATTCATGATTCATGATTCAATTCATGATTCATGATGCATGATTCATGATTCATGATTCATGATTCATGATTCATGATTCATGATTCAATTCATGATTCATGATTCATGATTTAATTCTTAAGTCATGATTCATGATTCATGATTCAATTCATGATTCATGATTAATGATTCAATTCATGATTCATGATTAATGATTCGATTTATGATTCATGATTCATGATTCATGATTCATGATTCATGATTTATGATTCAATTCATGATTCATGATTCATGATTCAATTCATGATTCATGATTCATGATTCAATTCATGATTCATGATTCATGATTCATGATTCATGATTCGATTCATGATTCATGATTCATGATTCAATTCATGATTCATGATTCATGATTCATGATTTGATTCATGATTCAATTCATGATTCATGATTTATGATTTGATTCATGATTCATGATTCAATTCATGATTCTTGATTCATGATTTATGATTTGATTCATGATTCAATTCAGGATTCATGATTTATGATTCGATTCATGATTCATGATTCGATTCATGATTCTTGATTCATGATTCGATTCATGATTCTTGATTCATGATTCATGATTCGATTCATGATTCATGATTCAATTCATGATTCATGATTCATGATTCATGATTCATGATTCATGATTCATGATTCGATTCATGATTCATGATTCAATTCATAATTCATGATTCAAGATTCATGATTCATGATTCAATTCATGATTCATGATTCATGATTCAATTCATGATTCATGATTCATGATTCAATTCATGATTCATGATTCATGATTCATGATTCATGATTCATGATTCGATTCATGATTCTTGACTCATGATTCATGATTCGATTCATGATTCATGATTCATTATTCAATTCATGATTCATGATTCATGATTCATGATTCAATTCATGATTCAAGATTCATGATTCGATTCAATTCATGATTCATGATTCGTGATTCAATTCATGATTCATGATTTAATTGATGATTCATGATTCATGATTCATGATTCATGATTCATGATTCATGATTCAATTTATGATTCATGATTCATGATTCAATTCTTGATTCATGATTCATAATTTAATTCATGATTCAATTCAAGATTCATGACTCATGATTCAATTCATGATTCATGATTTAATTCATGATTCAATTCATGATTCATGATTCATGATTCAATTTATGATTCATGATTTATGATTCATGATTCAATTCATGATTCATGATTCAATTTATGATTCATGATTCATGATTCAATTCATGATTCATGATTCGATTCATGATTCAATTCATGATTCATGATTCAATTCATGATTCATGATTCAATTCATGATTCATGATTCATGATTCATGATTCATGATTCGATTCATAATTCTTGATTCATGATTCGATTCATGATTCATGATTCATGATTCAATTCATGATTCATGATTCATGATTCAATTCATGATTCATGATTCGATTCATGATTCATGACTCATGATTCAATTCATGATTAATGATTCATGATTCATGATTCATGATTCATGATTCATGATTCAATTCATGATTCATGATTTATGATTCATGATTCAATTCATGATTCATGATTCATGATTCGATTCATGATTCATGAATCGATTTAAGATTCATAATTCATGATTCATGATTCATGATTCATGATTCAATTCATGATTCATGATTCATGATTCAATTTATGATTCATGATTCATGATTCAATTCATGATTCTTGATTCATGATTCATGATTCATGATTCAATTCATGATTCATGATTCATGATTCATGATTCAATTCATGATTCATGATTCATGATTCATGATTCATGATTCGATTCATGATTCTTGATTCATGATTCATGATTCAATTCATGATTCATGATTCATGATTCATGATTCATGATTCGATTCATGATTCTTGATTCATGATTCATGATTCGATTCATGATTCATGATTCATGATTCAATTCATGATTCATGATTCATGATTCATGATTCATGATTCAATTCATGATTCATGATTCGATTCATGATTCATGATTCATGATTCAATTCATGATTCATGATTCATGTTTCATTATTCATGATTCATGATTCGATTCATGATTCATGATTCGATTCATGATTCATGATTCATGATTCAATTCATGATTCATGATTCAAGATTCATGATTCAATTCATGATTCATAATTCAATTCATGATTCGAATCCTGATTCAACTCATGATTCATGATTCGATTTATGATTCATGATTCATGATTCATGATTCGATTCATGATTCAATTCATGATTCGATTCATGATTCATGATTCAATTCATGATTCATGATTTAATGTATGATTCATGATTCATGATTCAATTCATGATTCATGATTCATGATTCATGATTCAATTCATGATTCATGATTCATGATTCATGATTCATGATTCAATTCATGATTCATGATTCATGATTCATGATTCATGATTCAATTCATGATTCATGATTCATGATTCATGATTCATGATTCATGATTCAATTCATGATTCATGATTCATGATTCAATTCATGCTTCATGATTCATGATTCATGATTCATGATTCAATTCATGATTCATGATTCATGATTCATGATTCATGATTCAATTCATGATTCATGATTTATGATTCAATTCATGATTCATGATTCATGATTCATGATTCATGATTCGATTCATGATTCTTGACTCATGATTCATGATTCATTATTCAATTCATGATTCATGATTCATGATTTATGATTCAATTCATGATTCAAGATTCATGATTCGATTCATGATTCATGATACAATTCATGATTCATGATTCGATTCATGATTCAATTCATGATTCATGGTTCGATTCATGATTCATGATACAATTCATGATTCATGATTCATGATTCAATTCATGATTCATAATTCATGATTTAATTCATGATTCAATTCATGATTCATGATTCATGATTCAATTTATGATTCATGATTCATGATTCATGATTCAATTCTTGATTCATGATTCATAATTTAATTCATGATTCAATTCAAGATTCATGACTCATGATTTAATTCATGATTCATGATTCATGATTCAATTCATGATTCATGATTCAATTTATGATTCATGATTCATGATTCAATTCATGATTCATGATTCGATTCATGATTCAATTCATGATTCATGATTCATGATTCATTTTATGATTCATGATTCATGATTCAATTCATGATTCATAATTCGATTCATGATTCAATTCATGATTCATGATTCATGATTCAATTCATGATACATGATTCAATTTATGATTCATGATTCATGATTCATGATTCGATTCATGATTCAATTCATGATTTATGATTCATGATTCAATTCATGATTCATGATTCATGATTCATGATTCGATTCATGATTTAAGATTCGATTCATGATTCATGATTCATGAATCGATTTAAGATTCATAATTCATGATTCAATTCATGATTCATGATTCATGATTCAATTCATGATTCATGATTCAATTTATGATTCATGATTCATGATTCAATTCATGATTCATGATTCGATTCATGATTCAATTCATGATTCATGATTCATGATTCAATTTATGATTCATGATTCACGATTCAATTCATGATTCATGATTTGATTCATGATTCAATTCATGATTCATGATTCATGATTCAATTCATGATTCATGATTCAATTTATGACTCATGATTCATGATTCATGATTCAATTCATGATTCATGATTCATGATTCGATTCATGATTCATGATTTATGATTCATGATTCAATTCATGATTCATGATTCATGATTCGATTCATGATTTATGATTCGATTCATGATTCATGATTCATGAATCGATTTAAGATTCATAATTCATGATTCATGATTCATGATTCATGATTCATGATTCAATTCATGATTCATGATTCATGATTCATGATTCAATTCATGATTCATGATTAATGATTCAATTCATGATTCATGATTCATGATTCATGATTCAATTCATGATTCATGATTCATGATTCGATTTATGATTCATGATTCATGATTCAATTCATGATTCATGATTCATGATTCATGATTCATGATGCATGATTCAATTCATGATTCATGATTCGATTCATGATTCATGATTCATGATTCAATTCATGATTCATGATTCATGATTCATGATTCATGATTCAATTCATGATTCATGATTCAATGTATGATTCATGATTCATGATTCAATTCATGATTCATGATTCATGATTCATGATTCAATTCATGATTCATGATTCATGATTCATGATTCAATTCATGATTCATGATTCATGATTCATGATTCATGATTCAATTCATGATTCATGATTCATGATTCATGATTCATGATTCATGATTCATGATTCAATTCATGATTCATGATTCATGATTCAATTCATGCTTCATGATTCATGATTCATGATTCATGATTCAATTCATGATTCATGATTCATGATTCATGATTCATGATTCAATTCATGATTCATGATTTATGATTCAATTCATGATTCATGATTCATGATTCATGATTCATGATTCGATTCATGATTCTTGACTCATGATTCATGATTCATTATTCAATTCATGATTCATGATTCATGATTTATGATTCAATTCATGATTCAAGATTCATGATTCGATTCATGATTCATGATACAATTCATGATTCATGATTCGATTCATGATTTAATTCATGATTCATGGTTCATGGTTCGATTCATGGTTCATGATTCAATTCATGATTCATGATTCATGATTCAATTCATGATTCATAATTCATGATTTAATTCATGATTCATGATTCATGATTCAATTTATGATTCATGATTCATGATTCATGATTCAATTCTTGATTCATGATTCATAATTTAATTCATGATTCAATTCAAGATTCATGACTCATGATTTAATTCATGATTCATGATTCATGATTCAATTCATGATTCATGATTCAATTTATGATTCATGATTCATGATTCAATTCATGATTCATGATTCGATTCATGATTCAATTCATGATTCATGATTCATGATTCATTTTATGATTCATGATTCATGATTCAATTCATGATTCATAATTCGATTCATGATTCAATTCATGATTCATGATTCATGATTCAATTCATGATTCATGATTCAATTTATGATTCATGATTCATGATTCATGATTCGATTCATGATTCAATTCATGATTTATGATTCATGATTCAATTCATGATTCATGATTCATGATTCGATTCATGATTTAAGATTCGATTCATGATTCATGATTCATGAATCGATTTAAGATTCATAATTCATGATTCAATTCATGATTCATGATTCATGATTCAATTCATGATTCATGATTCAATTTATGATTCATGATTCATGATTCAATTCATGATTCATGATTCGATTCATGATTCAATTCATGATTCATGATTCATGATTCAATTTATGATTCATGATTCATGATTCAATTCATGATTCATGATTTGATTCATGATTCAATTCATGATTCATGATTCAATTCATGATTCATGATTCATGATTCAATTCATGATTCATGATTCAATTTATGACTCATGATTCATGATTCATGATTCAATTCATGATTCATGATTCATGATTCATGATTCGATTCATGATTCATGATTTATGATTCATGATTCAATTCATGATTCATGATTCATGATTCGATTCATGATTTATGATTCGATTCATGATTCATGATTCATGAATCGATTTAAGATTCATAATTCATGATTCATGATTCATGATTCATGATTCAATTCATGATTCATGATTCATGATTCATGATTCAATTCATGATTCATGATTAATGATTCAATTCATGATTCATGATTCATGATTCAATTCATGATTCATGATTCATGATGCATGATTCAATTCATGATTCATGATTCGATTCATGATTCATGATTCATGATTCAATTCATGATTCATGATTCATGATTCATGATTCATGATTCATGATTCAATTTATGATTCATGATTCAATTCATGATTCATGATTCAAGATTCATGATTCATGATTCATAATTCAATTCATGATTTGAATCCTGATTCAACTCATGATTCATGATTCGATTTATGATTCATGATTCAATTCATGATTCATGATTCATGATTCGATTCATGATTCATGATTCGATTCATGATTCATGATTCGATTCATGATTCATGATTCAATGTATGATTCATGATTCATGATTCAATTCATGATTCATGATTCAATTCATGATTCATGATTCATGATTCATGATTCGATTCATGATTCATGATTCAATTCATGATTCATGATTCATGATTCATGATTCATGATTCATGATTCATGATTCATGATTCAATTCATGATTCATGATTCATGATTCAATTCATGCTTCATGATTCATGATTCATGATTCATGATTCAATTCATGATTCATGATTCATGATTTATGATTCATGATTCAATTCATGATTCATGATTTATGATTCAATTCATGATTCATGATTCATGATTCATGATTCATGATTCGATTCATGATTCTTGACTCATGATTCATGATTCATTATTCAATTCATGATTCATGATTCATGATTTATGATTCAATTCATGATTCAAGATTCATGATTCGATTCATGATTCATGATACAATTCATGATTCATGATTCGATTCATGATTCAATTCATGATTCATGGTTCGATTCATGGTTCATGATTCAATTCATGATTCATGATTCATGATTCAATTCATGATTCATAATTCATGATTTAATTCATGATTCAATTCATGATTCATGATTCATGATTCAATTTATGATTCATGATTCATGATTCATGATTCAATTCTTGATTCATGATTCATAATTTAATTCATGATTCAATTCAAGATTCATGACTCATGATTTAATTCATGATTCATGATTCATGATTCAATTCATGATTCATGATTCAATTTATGATTCATGATTCATGATTCAATTCATGATTCATGATTCGATTCATGATTCAATTCATGATTCATGATTCATGATTCATTTTATGATTCATGATTCATGATTCAATTCATGATTCATAATTCGATTCATGATTCAATTTATGATTCATGATTCATGATTCATGATTCGATTCATGATTCAATTCATGATTTATGATTCATGATTCAATTCATGATTCATGATTCATGATTCGATTCATGATTTAAGATTTGATTCATGATTCATGATTCATGAATCGATTTAAGATTCATAATTCATGATTCAATTCATGATTCATGATTCATGATTCAATTCATGATTCATGATTCAATTTATGATTCATGATTCATGATTCAATTCATGATTCATGATTCGATTCATGATTCAATTCATGATTCATGATTCATGATTCAATTTATGATTCATGATTCATGATTCAATTCATGATTCATGATTTGATTCATGATTCAATTCATGATTCATGATTCATGATTCAATTCATGATTCATGATTCAATTTATGACTCATGATTCATGATTCATGATTCAATTCATGATTCATGATTCATGATTCATGATTCATGATTCAATTCATGATTCATGATTCATGATTTATGATTCATGATTCAATTCATGATTCATGATTTATGATTCAATTCATGATTCATGATTCATGATTCATGATTCATGATTCAATTCATGATTCATGATTCATGATTCATGATTCATGATTCATGATTCAAGATTCAATTCATGATTCATGATTCATGATTCAATTCATGATTCATGATTAATGATTCAATTCATGATTCATGATTCATGATTCAATTCATGATTCATGATTCATGATGCATGATTCAATTCATGATTCATGATTCGATTCATGATTCATGATTCATGATTCAATTCATGATTCATGATTCATGATTCATGATTCATGATTCATGATTCATGATTCATGATTCAATTTATGATTCATGATTCAATTCATGATTCATGATTCAAGATTCATGATTCATGATTCAATTCATGATTCATAATTCAATTCATGATTTGAATCCTGATTCAACTCATGATTCATGATTCGATTTATGATTCATGATTCAATTCATGATTCATGATTCATGATTCGATTCATGATTCATGATTCGATTCATGATTCATGATTCGATTCATGATTCAATGTATGATTCATGATTCATGATTCAATTCATGATTCATGATTCATGATTCATGATTCGATTCATGATTCATGATTCATGATTCATGATTCATGATTCATGATTCATGATTCAATTCATGATTCATGATTCATGATTTAATTCTTAAGTCATGATTCATGATTCATGATTCAATTCATGATTCATGATTAATGATTCAATTCATGATTCATGATTAATGATTCGATTTATGATTCATGATTCATGATTCATGATTCATGATTCATGATTTATGATTCAATTCATGATTCATGATTCATGATTCAATTCATGATTCATGATTCATGATTCAATTCATGATTCATGATTCATGATTCATGATTCATGATTCGATTCATGATTCATGATTCATGATTCAATTCATGATTCATGATTCATGATTCATGATTTGATTCATGATTCAATTCATGATTCATGATTTATGATTTGATTCATGATTCATGATTCAATTCATGATTCTTGATTCATGATTTATGATTTGATTCATGATTCAATTCAGGATTCATGATTTATGATTCGATTCATGATTCATGATTCGATTCATGATTCTTGATTCATGATTCATGATTCGATTCATGATTCTTGATTCATGATTCATGATTCGATTCATGATTCATGATTCAATTCATGATTCATGATTCATGATTCATGATTCATGATTCATGATTCATGATTCAATTCATGATTCATGATTCAATTCATAATTCATGATTCAAGATTCATGATTCATGATTCAATTCATGATTCATGATTCATGATTCAATTCATGATTCATGATTCATGATTCATGATTCATGATTCAATTCATGATTCATGATTCATGATTCATGATTCATGATTCATGATTCATGATTCGATTCATGATTCTTGACTCATGATTCATGATTCGATTCATGATTCATGATTCATTATTCAATTCATGATTCATGATTCATGATTCATGATTCAATTCATGATTCAAGATTCATGATTCGATTCAATTCATGATTCATGATTCATGATTCAATTCATGATTCAAGATTCATGATTCGATTCAATTCATGATTCATGATTCGTGATTCAATTCATGATTCATGATTTAATTGATGATTCAATTCATGATTCATGATTCATGATTCATGATTCATGATTCAATTTATGATTCATGATTCATGATTCAATTCTTGATTCATGATTCATAATTTAATTCATGATTCAATTCAAGATTCATGACTCATGATTCAATTCATGATTCATGATTTAATTCATGATTCAATTCATGATTCATGATTCATGATTCAATTTATGATTCATGATTTATGATTCATGATTCAATTCATGATTCATGATTCAATTTATGATTCATGATTCATGATTCAATTCATGATTCATGATTCAATTTATAAGTTCATGATTCATGATTCAATTCATGATTCATGATTCGATTCATGATTCAATTCATGATTCATGATTCAATTCATGATTCAGGATTCAATTCATGATTCATGATTCATGATTCATGATTCATGATTCGATTCATAATTCTTGATTCATGATTCATGATTCGATTCATGATTCATGATTCATGATTCAATTCATGATTCATGATTCATGATTCATGATTCATGATTCAATTCATGATTCATGATTCGATTCATGATTCATGATTCATGATTCAATTCATGATTAATGATTCATGATTCAATTCATGATTCATGATTCATGATTCATGATTCATGATTCATGATTCATGATTCAATTCATGATTCATGATTTATGATTCATGATTCAATTCATGATTCATGATTCATGATTCGATTCATGATTCATGAATCGATTTAAGATTCATAATTCATGATTCATGATTCATGATTCATGATTCAATTCATGATTCATGATTCATGATTCATGATTCAATTCATGATTCATGATTAATGATTCAATTCATGATTCATGATTCATGATTCATGATTCAATTCATGATTCATTAATCATGATTCATGATTCGATTCATGATTCATGATTCATGATTCAATTCATGATTCATGATTCATGATTCATGATTCATGATGCATGATTCAATTCATGATTCATGATTCGATTCATGATTCATGATTCATGATTCAATTCATGATTCATGATTCATGATTCATGATTCATGATTCATAATTCATGATTCAATTTATGATTCATGATTCAATTCATGATTCATAATTCAATTCATGATTTGAATCCTGATTCAACTCATGATTCATGATTCGATTTATGATTCACGATTCATGATTCAATTCATGATTCATGATTCATGATTCGATTCATGATTCATGATTCGATTCATGATTCATGATTCGATTCATGATTCATGATTCAATGTATGATTCATGATTCATGATTCAATTCATGATTCATGATTCGATTCATGATTCATGATTCAATTCATGATTCATGATTCATGATTCAATTTATGATTCATGATTCATGATTCGATTCATGATTCATGATTCATGATTCATGATTCGACGCATGATTCATGATTCCCATTTATGATTCATGATGCATGATTCGATGCATGATTCATGATTCGATTTATGATTCATGATGCATGATTCATGATTCATGATTCATGATTCAATTCGTGATTCATTTCATGATTCATGATTCATGATTCAATTCATGATTCATGATTCATGATTCATGATTCATGATTCATGATTCATGATTCGATTCATGATTCTTGACTCATGATTCATGATTCGATTCATGATTCATGATTCATTATTCAATACATGATTCATGATTCATGATTCATGATTCAATTCATGATTCAAGATTCAGGATTCGATTCAATTCATGATTCATGATTCATGATTCAATTCATGAATTATGATTTAATTCATGATTCAATTCATGATTCATGATTCATGATTCAATTTATGATTCATGATTCAATTTATGATTCATGATTGATGATTCATGATTCAATTCTTGATTCATGATTCATAATTTAATTCATGATTCAATTCTTGATTCATGATTCATAATTTAATTCATGATTCATGATTTAATTCATGATTCAATTCATGATTCATGATTCAATTTATGATTCATGATTTATGATTCATGATTCAATTCATGATTCATGATTCAATTTATGATTCATGATTCATGATTCAATTCATGATTCATGATTCGATTCATGATTCAATTCATGATTCATGATTCAATTCATGATTCATGATTCATGATTCGATTCATGATTCTTGATTCATGATTCATGATTCGATTCATGATTCATGATTTAATTCATGATTCATGATTCATGATTCATGATTCATGATTCATGATTCAATTCATGATTCATGATTCGATTCATGATTCATGATTCATGATTCAATTCATGATTAATGATTCATGATTCATGATTCATGATTCAATTCATGATTCATGATTCAATTCATGATTCATGATTCAAGATTCATGATTCATGATTCAATTCATGATTCATAATTCAATTCATGATTCGAATCCTGATTCAACTCATGATTCATGATTCGATTTATGATTCATGATTCATGATTCATGATTCATGATTCAATTCATGATTCATGATTCATGATTCGATTCATGAGTCATGATTCAATTCATGATTCATGATTCAATGTATGATTCATGATTCATGATTCAATTCATGATTCATGATTCATGAATTATGATTCGACTCATGATTCATGATTCAATTCATAATTCATGATTCAATTTATGATTCATGATTCATGATTCAATTCATGATTCATGATTCATGATTCGATTCATGATTCATGATTAGATTTATGATTCATGATGCATGATTCATGATTCATGATTCATGATTCAATTCATGATTCATGATTCATGATTCAATTCATAAGTCATGATTCATGATTCATTATTCAATTCATGATTCATGATTCATGATTCGATTCATGATTCATGATTAATGATTCGATTTATGATTCATGATTCATGATTCATGATTCATGATTCATGATTCAATTCATGATTCATGATTCATGATTCAATTCATGATTCATGATTCATGATTCATGATTCATGATTCGTTTTATGATTCATGATTCATGATTCAGGATTCAATTCATGATTTGATTCATGATTCGATTCATGATTCATGATTTGATTCATGATTCTTGATTCATGATTTATGATTCGATTTATGATTCATGATTCATGATTCATGATTCAATTCATGATTCATGATTCATGATTCATGATTCAATTCATAATTCATGATTCATGATTCAATTCATGATTCATGATTCATGATTCAATTCATGATTCATGATTCATGATTCATGATTCAATTCATGATTCATGATTCACGATTCATGATTCATGATTCGATTCATGATTCATGATTCGATTCATGATTCATGATTCAATTCATGATTCATGATTTATGATTCGATTCATGATTCATGATTCGATTCATGATTCTTGATTCATGATTCATGATTCGATTCATGATTCATGATTTATAATTTGATTCATGATTCATGATTCAATTCATGATTCTTGATTCATGATTCATGATTCGATTCATGATTCATGATTCATGATTCAATTCATGATTCATGATTCATGATTCATGATTCGATTTATGATTCATGATGCATGATTCGATGCATGATTCATGATTCGATTTATGATTCATGATGCATGATTCATGATTCAATTCGTGATTCATTTCATGATTCATGATTCATGATTCAATTCATGATTCATGATTCATGATTCATGATTCATGATTCATGATTCGATTCATGATTCTTGACTCATGATTCATGATTCGATTCATGATTCATGATTCATTATTCAATACATGATTCATGATTCATGATTCATGATTCAATTCATGATTCAAGATTCAGGATTCGATTCAATTCATGATTCATGATTCATGATTCAATTCATGAATTATGATTTAATTCATGATTCAATTCATGATTCATGATTCATGATTCAATTTATGATTCATGATTGATGATTCATGATTCAATTCTTGATTCATGATTCATAATTTAATTCATGATTCAATTCTTGATTCATGATTCATAATTTAATTCATGATTCATGATTTAATTCATGATTCAATTCATGATTCATGATTCATGATTCAATTTATGATTCATGATTTATGATTCATGATTCAATTCATGATTCATGATTCAATTTATGATTCATGATTCATGATTCAATTCATGATTCATTATTCGATTCATGATTCAATTTATGATTCATGATTCAATTCATGATTCATGATTCATGATTCAATTCATGATTCATGATTCATGATTCATGATTCGATTCATGATTCTTGATTCATGATTCATGATTCGATTCATGATTCATGATTCAATTCATGATTCATGATTCATGATTCATGATTCATGATTCATGATTCAATTCATGATTCATGATTCGATTCATGATTCATGATTCATGATTCAATTCATGATTAATGATTCATGATTCATGATTCATGATTCAATTCATGATTCATGATTCAATTCATGATTCATGATTCAAGATTCATGATTCATGATTCAATTCATGATTCATAATTCAATTCATGATTCGAATCCTGATTCAACTCATGATTCATGATTCGATTTATGATTCATGATTCATGATTCATGATTCATGATTCAATTCATGATTCATGATTCAATGTATGATTCATGATTCATGATTCAATTCATGATTCATGATTCATGATTCATGATTCGACTCATGATTCATGATTCAATTCATAATTCATTATTCAATTTATGATTCATGATTCAATTCATGATTCATGATTCAATTCATGATTCATGATTCATGATTCATGATTCGATTCATGATTCATGATTAGATTTATGATTCATGATGCATGATTCATGATTCATGATTCATGATTCGATTCATGATTCATGATTAATGATTCGATTTATGATTCATGATTCATGATTCATGATTCATGATTCATGATTCATGATTCGATTCATGATTCATGATTAATGATTCGATTTATGATTCATGATTCATGATTCATGATTCATGATTCATGATTCAATTCATGATTCATGATTCATGATTCAATTCATAATTCATGATTCATGATTCATGATTCATGATTCGTTTTATGATTCATGATTCATGATTCAGGATTCAATTCATGATTTGATTCATGATTCGATTCATGATTCATGATTCGATTCATGATTCTTGATTCATGATTTATGATTCGATTTATGATTCATGATTCATGATTCATGATTCAATTCATGATTCATGATTCATGATTCATGATTCAATTCATAATTCATGATTCATGATTCAATTCATGATTCATGATTCATGATTCAATTCATGATTCATGATTCATGATTCATGATTCAATTCATGATTCATGATTCACGATTCATGATTCATGATTCGATTCATGATTCATGATTCGATTCATGATTCATGATTCAATTCATGATTCATGATTCGATTCATGATTCATGATTCGATTCATGATTCTTGATTCATGATTCGATTCATGATTTATGATTCGATTCATGATTCATGATTTATGATTTGATTCATGATTCATGATTCGATTCATGATTCTTGATTCATGATTCATGATTCGATTCATGATTCATGATTCATGATTCAATTCATGATTCATGATTCATGATTCATGATTCATGATTCAATTCATGATTCATGATTCATGACTCAATTCATGATTCATAATTCATGATTCATGATTCATGATTCAATTCATGATTCATGATTCATGATTCATGATTCATGATTCATGATTCAATTCATGATTCATGAATAATGACTCAATTCATGATTCATGATTTATGATTCATGATTCATGATTCGATTCATGATTCTTGACTCATGATTCATGATTCATTATTCAATTCATGATTCATGATTCATGATTCATGATTCAATTCATGATTCAAGATTCATGATTCGATTCATGATTCATGATACAATTCATGATTCATGATTCATGATTCGATTCATGATTCAATTCATGATTCATGATTCGATTCATGGTTCATGATTCAATTCATGATTTATGATTCATGACTCAATTCATGATTCATGATTTATGATTTAATTCATGATTGAATTCATGATTCATGATTCAATTTATGATTCGTGATTCATGATTCATGATTCAATTTATGATTCATGATTCATAATTTAATTCATGATTCAATTCAAGATTCATGACTCATGATTCAATTCATGATTCATGATTCATGATTCAATTCATGATTCATGATTCAATTTATGATTCATGATTCATGATTCAATTCATGATTCATGATTCGATTCATGATTCTTGATTCATGATTCATGATTCGATTCATGATTCATGATTCATGATTCAATTCATGATTCATGATTCATGATTCATGATTCAATTCATGATTCATGATTCGAATCATGATTCATGATTCATGATTCAATTCATGATTAATGATTCATGATTCATGATTCATGATTCATGATTCATGATTCAATTCATGATTCATGATTCAATTCATGATTCATGATTCAAGATTCATGATTCATGATTCAATTCATGATTCATAATTCATGATTCGAATCCTGATTCAACTCATGATTCATGATTCGATTTATGATTCAACTCATGATTCATGATTCATGATTCAATTCATGATTCATGATTCATGATTCGATTCATGAGTCATGATTCAATTCATGATTCATGATTCAATGTATGATTCATGATTCATGATTCAATTCATGATTCATGATTCATGATTCATGATTCATGATTCATGATTCGATTCATGATTCATGATTCGATTTATGATTCATGATGCATGATTCATGATTCATGATTCATGATTCAATTCATGATTCATGATTCATGATTCAATTCATAAGTCATGATTCATGATTCATTATTCAATTCATGATTCATGATTCATGATTCGATTCATGATTCATGATTAATGATTCGATTTATGATTCATGATTCATGATTCATGATTCATGATTCATGATTCAATTCATGATTCATGATTCATGATTCAATTCATGATTCATGATTCATGATTCAATTCATGATTCATGATTCATGATTCATGAATCATGATTCGTTTTATGATTCATGATTCATGATTCATGATTCAATTCATGATTTGATTCATGATTCGATTCATGATTCATGATTCGATTTATGATTCTTGATTCATGATTTATGATTCGATTTATGATTCATGATTCATGATTCATGATTCAATTCATGATTCATGATTCATGATTCAATTCATAATTCATGATTCATGATTCAATTCATGATTCATGATTCATGATTCAATTCATGATTCATGATTCATGATTCATGATTCAATTCATGATTCATGATTCATGATTCATGATTCATGATTCGATTCATGATTCATGATTCATGATTCATGATTCAATTCATGATTCTTGATTCGATTCATGATTCATGATTCATGATTCAATTCATGATTCATGATTCATGACTCATGATTCGATTCATGATTCATGATTCATGATTCAATTCATGATTCATGATTCATGATTCATGATTCATGATTCAATTCATGATTCGTGATTTATGATTCGATTCATGATTCATGATTCGATTCATGATTCTTGATTCATGATTCATGATTCGATTCATGATTTATGATTCGATTCATGATTCATGATTTATGATTCGATTCATGATTCATGATTCGATTCATGATTCTTGATTCATGATTCGATTCATGATTCATGATTCATGATTCAATTCATGATTCATGATTCATGATTCATGATTCATGATTTATGATTCAATTCATGATTCATGATTCATGATTCAATTCATGATTCATGATTCATGATTCATGATTCATGATTCAATTCATGATTCATGATTCATGATTCAATTCATGATTCATGATTCATGATTCAATTCATGATTCATGATTCATGATTCAATTCATGATTCATGATTCATGATTCATGATTCAATTCATGATTTATGATTCATGATTCATGATTCATGATTCAATTCATGATTCATGATTCATGATTCAATTCTTGACTCATGATTCATGATTTATTATTCAATTCATGATTCATGATTCAAATTATGATTCAAGATTCATGATTCGATTCATGATTCATGATACAATTCATGATTCATGATTCATGATTCGATTCATGATTCAATTCATGATTCATGATTCGATTCATGGTTCATGATTCAATTCATGATTTATGATTCATGATTCAATTCATGATTCATGATTCATGATTTAATTCATGATTAAATTCATGATTCATGATTCATGATTCAATTTATGATTCATGATTCATGATTCATGATTCAATTCTTGATTCATGATTCATAATTTAATTCATGATTCAATTCAAGATTCATGATTCATGATTCAATTTATGATTCATGATTCATGATTCAATTCATGATTCATGATTCGATTCATGATTCATTTCATGATTCATGATTCATGATTCAATTCATGATTCATGATTCAATTTATGATTCATGATTCATGATTCATGATTCGATTCATGATTCAATTCATGATTCATGATTCATGATTCAATTCATGATTCATGATTCATGATTCATGATTCGATTCATGATTCATGATTTATGATTCATGATTCAATTCATGATTCATGATTCATGATTCGATTCATGATTTATGATTTGATTCATGATTCATGATTCATGATTCAATTCATGATTCATGATTCATGATTCATGATTCGATTCATGATTCATGATTTATGATTCATGATTCAATTCATGATTCATGATTCATGATTCGATTCATGATTCATGATTCAATTCATGATTCATGATTCGATTCATGATTCATGATTTATGATTCATGATTCAATTCATAATTCATGATTCATGATTCAATTCATGATTCATGATTCATGATTCAATTCATGATTCATGATTCATGATTCATGATTCATGATTCGATTCATGATTCTTGACTCATGATTCATGATTCGATTCATGATTCATGATTCAATTCATGATTCATGATTCATGATTCATGATTCATGATTCAATTCATGATTCAAGATTCAGGATTCGATTCAATTCATGATTCATGATTCATGATTCAATTCATGATTCATGATTTAATTCATGATTCAATTCAAGATTCATGATTCATGATTCAATTTATGATTCATGATTCATGATTCATGATTCAATTCTTGATTCATGATTCATAATTTAATTCATGATTCAATTCAAGATTCATGACTCATGATTCAATTCATGATTCATGATTCATGATTCAATTCATGATTCATGATTTATGATTCATGATTCAATTCATGATTCATGATTCAATTTATGATTCATGATTCATGATTCAATTCATGATTCATGATTCGATTTATGATTCAATTCATGATTCATGATTCAATTCATGATTCATGATTCATGATTCAATTCATGATTCATGATTCATGATTCATGATTCATGATTCGATTCATGATTCTTGATTCATGATTCATGATTCGATTCATGATTCATGATTCATGATTCAATTCATGATTCATGATTCATGATTCATGATTCATGATTCAATTCATGATTCATGATTCGATTCATGATTCATGATTCATGATTCAATTCATGATTAATGATTCATGATTCATGATTCATGATTCATGATTCATGATTCAATTCATGATTCATGATTCAATTCATGATTCATGATTCAAGATTCATGATTCATGATTCAATTCATGATTCATAATTCAATTCATGATTCGAATCCTGATTCAACTCATGATTCATGATTCGATTTATGATTCATGATTCATGATTCATGATTCATGATTCATGATTCATGATTCAATTCATGATTCATGATTCAATTCATGATTCATGATTCATGATTCGATTCATGATTCATGATTCAATTCATGATTCATGATTCATGATTCGATTCATGAGTCATGATTCAATTCATGATTCATGATTCAATGTATGATTCATGATTCATGATTCAATTCATGATTCATGATTCATGATTCATGATTCGACTCATGATTCATATTCAATTCATAATTCATGATTCAATTTATGATTCATGATTCATGATTCAATTCATGATTCATGATTCAATTTATGATTCATGATTCATGATTCAATTCATGATTCATGATTTATGATTCATGATTCGATTCATGATTCATGATTCGATTTATGATTTATGATGCATGATTCATGATTCATGATTCATGATTCAATTCATGATTAATGATTCATGATTCAATTCATAAGTCATGATTCATGATTCATTATTCAATTCATGATTCATGATTCATGATTCGAATCATGATTCATGATTAATGATTCGATTTATGATTCATGATTCATGATTCATGATTCATGATTCATGATTCATGATTCAATTCATGATTCATGATTCATGATTCAATTCATGATTCATGAATCATGATTCATGATTCAATTCATGATTTGATTCATGATTCGATTATTCAATTTATGATTCATGATTCATGATTCGATTCATGATTCATGATTAATGATTCGATTTATGATTCATGATTCATGATTCATGATTCATGATTCATGATTCATGATTCAATTCATGATTCATGATTCGTTTTATGATTCATGATTCATGATTCATGATTCAATTCATGATTTGATTCATGATTCGATTCATGATTCATGATTCGATTCATGATTCTTGATTCATGATTTATGATTCGATTTATGATTCATGATTCATGATTCAATTCATGATTCATGATTCATGATTCAATTCATAATTCATGATTCATGATTCAATTCATGATTCATGATTCATGATTCAATTCATAATTCATGATTCATGATTCATGATTCAATTCATGATTCATGATTCATGATTCATGATTCATGATTCGATTCATGATTCATGATTCATGATTCATGATTCAATTCATGATTCATGATTCGATTCATGATTCATGATTCGATTCATGATTCATGATTCGATTCATGATTCATGATTCATGATTCAATTCATGATTCATGATTCATGACTCATGATTCAAATCATGATTCATGATTCATGATTCAATTCATGATTCATGATTCATGATTCATGATTCATGATTCATGATTCAATTCATGATTCGTGATTTATGATTCGATTCATGATTCAGGATTCGATTCATGATTCTTGATTCATGATTCATGATTCGATTCATGATTTATGATTCGATTCATGATTCATGATTTATGATTCGATTCATGATTCATGATTCGATTCATGATTCTTGATTCATGATTCAATTCATGATTCATGATTCATGATTCATGATTCAATTCATGATTCATGATTCATGATTCATGATTCATGATTCATGATTCAATTCATGATTCATAATTCATGATTCAATTCATGATTCATAATTCATGATTCATGATTCAATTCATGATTCATGATTCATGATTCATGATTCATGATTCAATTCATGATTCAAGATTCATGATTCGATTCATGATTCATGATTCGATTCATGATTCATGATTCATGATTCGATTCATGATTCAATTCATGATTCATGATTCGATTCATGGTTCATGATTCAATTCATGATTTATGAATCATGATTCAATTCATGATTCATGATTCATGATTTAATTCATGATTGAATTCATGATTCATGATTCAATTTATGATTCATGATTCATGATTTATGATTCAATTTATGATTCATGATTCATAATTTAATTCATGATTCAATTCAAGATTCATGACTCATGATTCAATTCATGATTCATGATTCATGATTCAATTCATGATTCATGATTCAATTTATGATTCATGATTCATGATTCAATTCATGATTCATGATTCGATTCATGATTCTTGATTCATGATTCATGATTCGATTCATGATTCATGATTCATGATTCAATTCATGATTCATGATTCAATTCATGATTCATAATTCGATTCATGATTCATGATTCATGATTCAATTCATGATTAATTATTAATGATTCATGATTCATGATTCAGGATTCATGATTCATGATTCATGATTCAATTCATGATTCATGATTCAATTCATGATTCATGATTCAAGATTCATGATTTATGATTCAATTCATGATTCATAATTCAATTCATGATTCGAATCCTGATTCAACTCATGATTCATGATTCGATTTATGATTCATGATTCATGATTCATGATTCATGATTCAATTCATGATTCATGATTCATGATTCGATTCATGAGTCATGATTCAATTCATGATTCATTATTCAATGTATGATTCATGATTCATGATTCAATTCATGATTCATGATTCATGATTCGACTCATTATTCATGATTCGACTCATGATTCATGATTCAATTCATGATTCATGATTCAATTTATGATTCATGATTCATGATTCGATTCATGATTCATGATTCGATTTATGATTCATGATGCATGATTCATGATTCATGATTCATGATTCATGATTCAATCCATGATTCATGATTCAACTTATGATTCATGACTCATGATTTAATTCATGATTCATGATTCATGATTCATGATTCGATTCATGATTCATGATTCGATTTATGATTCATGATGCATGATTCATGATTCATGATTCATGATTCAATTCATGATTCATGATTCATGATTCAGGATTCAATTCATAAGTCATGATTCATGATTCATTATTCAATTCATGATTCATGATTCGATTCATGATTCATGATTAATGATTCGATTTATGATTCATGATTCATGATTCATGATTCATGATTCATGATTCAATTCATGATTCATGATTCATGATTCAATTCATGATTCATGGATCATGATTCATGATTCATGATTCATGATTCGTTTTATGATTCATGATTCATGATTCATGATTCAATTCATGATTTGATTCATGATTCGATTCATGATTCATGATTCGATTTATGATTCTTGATTCATGATTTATGATTCGATTTATGATTCATGATTCACGATTCATGATTCAATTCATGATTCATGATTCATGATTCATGATTCAATTCATAATTCATGATTCATGATTCAATTCATGATTCATGATTCATGATTCAATTCATGATTCATGATTCATGATTCATGATTCAATTCATGATTCATGATTCATGATTCATGATTCATGATTCGATTCATGATTCATGATTCATGATTCATGATTCAATTCATGATTCATGATTCATGATTCGATTCATGATTCATGATTCGATTCATGATTCATGATTCGA
>NW_027447715.1:0-25854 GCF_038048845.1 Mixophyes fleayi | reverse complement strand
ACACACAGACAGAGAGGGAGAGACTAGGGTCAATTTTGATAGCAGCCAATTAACCTAACAGTATGTTTTTTGGAGTGTGGGAGGAAACCCACGCAAACACAGGGAGAACATACAAACTTCACACAGATAAGGCCATTGTTGATATAAGTACTGGCTCTGCTTACCATTGTCCAGTCTAGTACATAACTGTATTAATGCTGTGAAATATTATTACTTTGAATGCCTTAAATATGCAAGAGCGCATTTGGGTAAGTTTATGCTAATAAAAGATATATGCACTTTTCTTGCCTACCCATACTATTTAATAACCACCAAAAATTTAGCAATATGTAAGCACTGCTTCCAGTTGAAATCAGTCTGTCTGTCTGTCTATCTATCTATCTTTCTATCTATCTATCTTTCTATCTTTCTATCTTTCTATCTATCTATCTATCGGTCTGTCTATCTTTAAAACTGAAAGACATCCATTAAACATACACAATGACAGCATATTTAGTGTGTAATTGATGCTAAAACACAATTCTCACTCTCCTAATATAGCTGATTTTTGACAATGAACTGCATTTTTCATGTGAAGCATTTGATGTCATAAAGATGTAAACCTCACAAAGCAATTCTGTCACTGGTCAGTTTGCTTGACAGACATCTGACTTTAAGGTACTAGCCAATGGAAACATGGTGACATGTAAATATGAAAGCACATTAGGACAAAATATGCAATAAGATAGAGGCAAAGGGAGATGGCTGCTGGGAATGTATTTCATTTATCCCAGAAAATCTTTAAATCTAAGTATTAATACTACGTTGATGTACTTTTGAAATTGGAGAGCTACTTTTTACTAAAAGTACATCTCCCTTATATAATTAAGTATAATGCAGACCTGCTCAAAAACTTAGTATAATTAAAGAAGTCTTATGCCATAAATGATGATGATGAGAGCTGATTATGTGAATGTCTATAGTGGTTTTCTCTACCAGTGTCACTGTATTAGACAACTGTTATCAAACTTAGCAATAATGATGCATTAATCTGCCAATCAAGTGTGAAAGCTGGCTATGTGTATAGGCATAGTAAACACATATCATCATCATCCTCATTATCATTTATTTATATAGTGTCACTAATAGCGCAGCGCTGTACAGAGAACCCATTCACATCAGTCCCTACCCTATTGGAGCTTACAGTCTAAATTCCCTAATATAGACACACACTCACACACAGACAGAGAGGGAGAGACTAGGGTCAATTTTGATAGCAGCCAATTAACCTAACAGTATGTTTTTTGGAGTGTGGGAGGAAACCCACGCAAACACAGGGAGAACATACAAACTTCACACAGATAAGGCCATTGTTGATATAAGTACTGGCTCTGCTTACCATTGTCCAGTCTAGTACATAACTGTATTAATGCTGTGAAATATTATTACTTTGAATGCCTTAAATATGCAAGAGCGCATTTGGGTAAGTTTATGCTAATAAAAGATATATGCACTTTTCTTGCCTACCCATACTATTTAATAACCACCAAAAATTAAGCAATATGTAAGCACTGCTTCCAGTTGAAATCAGTCTGTCTGTCTGTCTATCTATCTATCTATCTATCTATCTTTCTATCTATCTATCTTTCTATCTTTCTATCTATCTATCCGTCTGTCTATCTTTAAAACTGAAAGACATCCATTAAACATACACAATGACAGCATATTTAGTGTGTAATTGATGCTAAAACACAATTCTCACTCTCCTAATATAGCTGATTTTTGACAATGAACTGCATTTTTCATGTGAAGCATTTGATGTCATAAAGATGTAAACCTCACAAAGCAATTCTGTCACTGGTCAGTTTGCTTGACAGACATCTGACTTTAAGGTACTAGCCAATGGAAACATGGTGACATGTAAATATGAAAGCACATTAGGACAAAATATGCAATAAGATAGAGGCAAAGGGAGATGGCTGCTGGGAATGTATTTCATTTATCCCAGAAAATCTTTAAATCTAAGTATTAATACTACGTTGATGTACTTTTGAAATTGGAGAGCTACTTTTTACTAAAAGTACATCTCCCTTATATAATTAAGTATAATGCAGACCTGCTCAAAAACTTAGTATAATTAAAGAAGTCTTATGCCATAAATGATGATGATGAGAGCTGCTTATGTGAATGTCTATAGTGGTTTTCTCTACCAGTGTCACTGTATTAGACAACTGTTATCAAACTTAGCAATAATGATGCATTAATCTGCCAATCAAGTGTGAAAGCTGGCTATTTGTATAGGCATAGTAAACACATATCATCATCATCCTCATTATCATTTATTTATATAGTGTCACTAATAGCGCAGCGCTGTACAGAGAACCCATTCACATCAGTCCCTACCCTATTGGAGCTTACAGTCTAAATTCCCTAATATAGACACACACTCACACACAGACAGAGAGGGAGAGACTAGGGTCAATTTTGATAGCAGCCAATTAACCTAACAGTATGTTTTTTGGAGTGTGGGAGGAAACCACAGCACCCGGAGGAAACCCACGCAAACACAGGGAGAACATACAAACTTCACACAGATAAGGCCATTGTTGATATAAGTACTGGCTCTGCTTACCATTGTCCAGTCTAGTACATAACTGTATTAATGCTGTGAAATATTATTACTTTGAATGCCTTAAATATGCAAGAGCGCATTTGGGTAAGTTTATGCTAATAAAAGATATATGCACTTTTCTTGCCTACCCATACTATTTAATAACCACCAAAAATTAAGCAATATGTAAGCACTGCTTCCAGTTGAAATCAGTCTGTCTGTCTATCTATCTATCTATCTATCTATCTATCTATCTTTCTATCTTTCTATCTTTCTATCTTTCTATCTTTCTATCTTTCTATCTTTCTATCTTTCTATCTTTCTATCTTTCTATCTTTCTATCTATCTATCTATCCGTCTGTCTATCTTTAAAACTGAAAGACATCCATTAAACATACACAATGACAGCATATTTAGTGTGTAATTGATGCTAAAACACAATTCTCACTCTCCTAATATAGCTGATTTTTGACAATGAACTGCATTTTTCATGTGAAGCATTTGATGTCATAAAGATGTAAACCTCACAAAGCAATTCTGTCACTGGTCAGTTTGCTTGACAGACATCTGACTTTAAGGTACTAGCCAATGGAAACATGGTGACATGTAAATATGAAAGCACATTAGGACAAAATATGCAATAAGATAGAGGCAAAGGGAGATGGCTGCTGGGAATGTATTTCATTTATCCCAGAAAATCTTTAAATCTAAGTATTAATACTACGTTGATGTACTTTTGAAATTGGAGAGCTACTTTTTACTAAAAGTACATCTCCCTTATATAATTAAGTATAATGCAGACCTGCTCAAAAACTTAGTATAATTAAAGAAGTCTTATGCCATAAATGATGATGATGAGAGCTGCTTATGTGAATGTCTATAGTGGTTTTCTCTACCAGTGTCACTGTATTAGACAACTGTTATCAAACTTAGCAATAATGATGCATTAATCTGCCAATCAAGTGTGAAAGCTGGCTATGTGTATAGGCATAGTAAACACATATCATCATCATCCTCATTATCATTTATTTATATAGTGTCACTAATAGCGCAGCGCTGTACAGAGAACCCATTCACATCAGTCCCTACCCTATTGGAGCTTACAGTCTAAATTCCCTAATATAGACACACACTCACACACAGACAGAGAGGGAGAGACTAGGGTCAATTTTGATAGCAGCCAATTAACCTAACAGTATGTTTTTTGGAGTGTGGGAGGAAACCCACGCAAACACAGGGAGAACATACAAACTTCACACAGATAAGGCCATTGTTGATATAAGTACTGGCTCTGCTTACCATTGTCCAGTCTAGTACATAACTGTATTAATGCTGTGAACAGTGTCGGACTGGGACATGAAGGGCCCACAGGTGGACTGCAATGGTAGGGGCCCACCAGAGGGGGTGTGTCCAGCCACCATAGAGGCGGGACCAAACACTTGAGGGGAGTGGTCAGCCCATGAAGGGCATGGCTAGTGGCATAGTGTAGTTAGTATATAAAGAATGCAGTTTATATAAAGAGTGCATAGTCTAGGCCCCACCCCTTAGATCGAGACACAGTCTTGCCCCACTAGAATCAGAACAGTTGGCAGACTGTCCTGCTCTCTCCTACCTGTTCTTGCAGCGTTCACTACCTGCTGCTGCTGATGTCTTAAGCTCAGTTGCTGTCTGGACCCTGGAATGTTGGGGTCCTGTTTTGAAAAAGGGATATGCACACTCTAGCCCCCTTCCCCAACTAGTCACAATGTTAAGTCAATAGCTCTCATGTTTAAAGGGTGCGTGTGAGTGTGAAAAGCAGAAGGCCACTCCCCTACAGTAAAACACTTGCATTGTTGCATACACCATCAACAGAAGTGTACACTGCCTGCTCAAAGAAGTGTGACATATCTCCCGGCAGGCAGTACAGAAGTCCTGAGTTTCAAGGACAGTGCCCTAAAATCACTGCATACATAGTGGAAGGTGTGTAGTTGTTATAATGAAACAGACAAATATGAAAAAATAATGTTTCCAAGAAAGACAAAAATTTAAAACACACACAAAACACATATACAAGCAGAGGGGCACCTTGTCTCAGAATAGTTACAATTAACCTGTGTATCCGCATACTATTATTACCGTTATTGAGAAGAATATACTGTGCCACCCCCAACCTTGGCTCCATGGGAATTACCTTTGCTGCAGATCAGGGGTTGGCTAAAATCTGGTCAAGCCCAGGTGTGCCAATTGTGCATTTAGATAGAGAGATTTTATATTATATAGATATTATTAATCAAAATGGAACCAACAAATAAACGTTTACACAGTAGTGCCCCAGTTCAATTTATGCCACATTGTTCAATTTATGCCACAAATCATATTATGACATACAGTAATGCGCCCAAATCATATTATGACATACAGTAGTGCCCCAGTTCAATTTATGCCACAAATCATATTATGCCACACAATAATGTCTCCAAATCATATTATGCCCTAAATTAGGCCCCCAAACAATATTATGCCACAGAGTACTGCACCAATTCATATAATGCCAAGAACAGGCTACCCCCCCCCCCCCCCCAGGTAAAAAGGGAACATTGTCAAGTTTGAAAAAAACAAATAAACAAAAAATTACAATAAAATAAAGTAAATTTGACTTACCTCTGCTTCATCTCCTCTCTGTGGTTGCTGGGCAGGGTCCTCTCAGCTCCTGTACGCTGGCAGTATCGCAAGGTCATGACGTGTGCGATTCTTGAAGGTGCAGGTGATTTGCGCTAAGCAAATTTTGGACTTGGGTGGATTCCACCTACATAGAAAAGGACAGGGGCAGGACTTAAAGTGGCCATGGAAAAAAAGCCTGAAAATTACATCATGTTGAAAGGCCAAATAGATGTTAATCGAGGCACAGTATGTGTGTGCGCCTACTGTATGTACCTGAGTATGTGTGTCCTTTACTTGTCGCTTTCCTGACCTGTGGCTGCTGGTGTCTTTAGCTTAGTTGCTGCTTGCCTGGATCCTGCAATGTTGGGAGTCCTAACTGGGGAAAAAATGAGTACATGACATTTAGAAAACTCCAAACAGCCCCGGCGTTAAATCAATAGTACACACGTTTAATAATAATTAGACCTCCCTCCAGCCCCAACATTAAAATAATAGTATTCACTTTTGATAAATAGATCTATTTCCCTTCAACCAACCCCGACATTAAATTAATAGTATGTGCATTTAATAAATAAACCTATTTCCCTACCTCCAAACAGGCCTAGCAATAAATAGCATTTAAGTTTAATAAATATAACCTTTTTACCATAAACATCCCTGGCAATAAATAATTCACATTTAATAAATAGCCCTCCTGCCCAAACTTAACCCCATATTCAATTAATAGCTCCAGACTACCCCAGCATTAAAGGTCTCGCCACCTCATCTTAAATTAATAGGCCCCACTATTACCGGTAAATTAAATTGACCCGCCATCACCCCACAAATAAAATTTCACACATTAGCCACCACCTACCTACACCCACATTATATTACACAAGCCCCCACCCCTCAACCCCATGTCACTTATAACAAGCCCCCTGCCCTCACCCCCATTTCACTTATAACAGCCCCCCTGCCCTCAAACCCATTTCACTTATAACAAGCCCCCCTCTCCTCAACCCCATTTCACTTATAACAAGCCCCCCTTCCCTCAACCCCATTTCACTTAAAACAAGCCCCCCTGCCCTCACCCCCATTTCACTTATAACAGCCCCCCTGCCCTCACCCCCATTTCACTTATAACAGCCCCCCTGCCCTCACTCCCATTTAACTTTCAACAGCCCCCCTGCCCTCACCCCCATTTCACTTATAACAAGCCCCCCTCCCCTCAACCCCATTTCACATATAGAAGCCCCCCTGCCCTCACCCCCAATTTTACATATAACAGCCCCCCGTCCTCACCGCCCATTTCACTTATAACAAGACCTCCCTGTCCTCATACCCCATTACATTGCCACAAGCCCTATTGCCCACACATAACACACACACACATTCATTTCTCATACAAACAGACACTAATACATTTAACATACATACTGACTCCCCACCCTCTCTCATACACACATTTCTCATACAGACAGCCACACAAAAACACACACTAATACAGTTATCATAGACACTGACACACATTCTCTCTCATTCATACATACACACACACACGCTAATACATTTATCATAGACACTGAAACACATTCTCCCTCATACATACAAACACACACACATACATTAATCATACACACTGACTCACCTCCTTCTCTCATACACACACACTAATACATTTACCATACATACTGACACACACACAAGCTAATACATTTATCATACACACTGACACACATTTTCTCTCACACACACACTAATACATTTATCAAACACACTGACACACATTTTCTCTCACACACACACACTAATACATTTATCACACACACTGACACACATTTTCTCTCTCACACACACACACACTAATACATTTATCATACACACTGACACACATTTTCTCTCACACACACAAATACATTTATCACACACACTGACACACACACTAATACATTTATCATACACACTGACACACATTTTCTCTCACACACACACAAATACATTTATCACACACACTGACACACATACTAATACATTTATCACACACACTGACACACATTTTCTCTCACACACATACACTAATACATTTATCACACACACTGACACACATTTTCTCTCACACACACACTAATATATTTATCACACACACTGACACACATTCTCTCACACACACACTAATACATTTATCACACACACTGACACACATTCTCTCACACACACACTAATACATTTATCACAAACACTGACACACATTCTCTCACACACACACTAATACATTTATCACACACACTGACACACATTCTCTCACACAAACACTAATACATTTATCACACACACTGACACACATTTTCTCTCACAAAACACACTAATACATTTATCACACACACTGACACACATTTTCTCTCACAAAACACACTAATACATTTATCACACACACTGACACACATTTTCTCTCACACACACTAATACATTTATCACACACACACAAATACATTTATCACACACACTGACACACATTTTCTCTCACACACATACACTAATACATTTATCACACACTGGCACACATTTTCTCTCACACACACACTAATACATTTATCACACACACTGACACACATTTTCTCTCACAAAACACACTAATACATTTATCACACACACTGACACACATTCTCTCACACACACACTAATACATTTATCACACACACTGACACACATTCTCTCACACACACACACACTAATACATTTATCACACACACTGACACACATTTTCTCTCACACACACACTAATACATTTATCACACACACTGACACACATTTTCTCTCACACACACACTAATACATTTATCACACACACTGACACACATTTTCTCTCATACATATACACACATACACACACACACTAATACATTTATCACACACACTGACACACATTTTCTCTCACACACACACTAATACATTTATCACACACACTGACACACATTTTCTCTCACACACACTAATACATTTATCACACACACTGACACACATTCTCTCACACACACACAAATACATTTATCACACACACTGACACACATTTTCTCTCACACACACACACTAATACATTTATCACACACACTGACACACATTTTCTCTCACACACACACACACTAATACATTTATCACACACACTGACACACATTTTCTCTCACACACACACTAATACATTTATCACACACACTGACACACATTCTCTCACACACACTAATACATTTATCACACACACTGACACACATTTTCTCTCACACACACACACTAATACATTTATCACACACACTGACACACATTTTCTCTCACACACACACACACTAATACATTTATCACACACACTGGCACACATTTTCTCTCACACACACACACACTAATACATTTATCACACACACTGACACACATTTTCTCTCACACACACACTAATACATTTATCACACACACTGACACACATTCTCTCACACACACTAATACATTTATCACACACACTGACACACATTTTCTCTCACACACACACTAATACATTTATCACACACACTGACACACATTTTCTCTCATACATATACACACATACACACACATACACACACTAATACATTTTCACACACACACATCTCACCTTTCCTGCTTTGCTTCCTCCATGGCAGTGTGGGTAGGGGGCGTGTCTGCTCTGAGTGACTGTGTCAGCCAATCACAGCACAGCAGAGGGGGTGATGGGAGACAGTGAGCAGTTCCTGCCTGAGCAGGAAGCTCCTCCTCTTTACCAGCAGCACAGGCTGCTCCTACACTGACCTCTCCGTGGGGGCCTGGTGATCACATTGTGGGGGGCGGGGCCATCGGACAGTGGGGCCTACCGGGTATTTCCCTGGGACTCCGCTAGGCCAGTCCAACACTGGCTGTGAAATATTATTACTTTGAATGCCTTAAATATGCAAGAGCGCATTTGGGTAAGTTTATGCTAATAAAAGATATATGCACTTTTCTTGCCTACCCATACTATTTAATAACCACCAAAAATTAAGCAATATGTAAGCACTGCTTCCAGTTGAAATCAGTCTGTCTGTCTGTCTATCTATCTGTCTATCTATCTTTCTATCTTTCTATCTATCTATCTATCGGTCTGTCTATCTTTAAAACTGAAAGACATCCATTAAACATACACAATGACAGCATATTTAGTGTGTAATTGATGCTAAAACACAATTCTCACTCTCCTAATATAGCTGATTTTTGACAATGAACTGCATTTTTCATGTGAAGCATTTGATGTCATAAAGATGTAAACCTCACAAAGCAATTCTGTCACTGGTCAGTTTGCTTGACAGACATCTGACTTTAAGGTACTAGCCAATGGAAACATGGTGACATGTAAATATGAAAGCACATTAGGACAAAATATGCAATAAGATAGAGGCAAAGGGAGATGGCTGCTGGGAATGTATTTCATTTATCCCAGAAAATCTTTAAATCTAAGTATTAATACTACGTTGATGTACTTTTGAAATTGGAGAGCTACTTTTTACTAAAAGTACATCTCCCTTATATAATTAAGTATAATGCAGACCTGCTCAAAAACTTAGTATAATTAAAGAAGTCTTATGCCATAAATGATGATGATGAGAGCTGCTTATGTGAATGTCTATAGTGGTTTTCTCTACCAGTGTCACTGTATTAGACAACTGTTATCAAACTTAGCAATAATGATGCATTAATCTGCCAATCAAGTGTGAAAGCTGGCTATGTGTATAGGCATAGTAAACACATATCATCATCATCCTCATTATCATTTATTTATATAGTGTCACTAATAGCGCAGCGCTGTACAGAGAACCCATTCACATCAGTCCCTACCCTATTGGAGCTTACAGTCTAAATTCCCTAATATAGACACACACTCACACACAGACAGAGAGGGAGAGACTAGGGTCAATTTTGATAGCAGCCAATTAACCTAACAGTATGTTTTTTGGAGTGTGGGAGGAAACCACAGCACCCGGAGGAAACCCACGCAAACACAGGGAGAACATACAAACTTCACACAGATAAGGCCATTGTTGATATAAGTACTGGCTCTGCTTACCATTGTCCAGTCTAGTACATAACTGTATTAATGCTGTGAAATATTATTACTTTGAATGCCTTAAATATGCAAGAGCGCATTTGGGTAAGTTTATGCTAATAAAAGATATATGCACTTTTCTTGCCTACCCATACTATTTAATAACCACCAAAAATTAAGCAATATGTAAGCACTGCTTCCAGTTGAAATCAGTCTGTCTGTCTGTCTATCTATCTATCTATCTATCTTTCTATCTTTCTATCTATCTATCTATCTATCTATCTATCTATCCGTCTGTCTATCTTTAAAACTGAAAGACATCCATTAAACATACACAATGACAGCATATTTAGTGTGTAATTGATGCTAAAACACAATTCTCACTCTCCTAATATAGCTGATTTTTGACAATGAACTGCATTTTTCATGTGAAGCATTTGATGTCATAAAGATGTAAACCTCACAAAGCAATTCTGTCACTGGTCAGTTTGCTTGACAGACATCTGACTTTAAGGTACTAGCCAATGGAAACATGGTGACATGTAAATATGAAAGCACATTAGGACAAAATATGCAATAAGATAGAGGCAAAGGGAGATGGCTGCTGGGAATGTATTTCATTTATCCCAGAAAATCTTTAAATCTAAGTATTAATACTACGTTGATGTACTTTTGAAATTGGAGAGCTACTTTTTACTAAAAGTACATCTCCCTTATATAATTAAGTATAATGCAGACCTGCTCAAAAACTTAGTATAATTAAAGAAGTCTTATGCCATAAATGATGATGATGAGAGCTGCTTATGTGAATGTCTATAGTGGTTTTCTCTACCAGTGTCACTGTATTAGACAACTGTTATCAAACTTAGCAATAATGATGCATTAATCTGCCAATCAAGTGTGAAAGCTGGCTATGTGTATAGGCATAGTAAACACATATCATCATCATCCTCATTATCATTTATTTATATAGTGTCACTAATAGCGCAGCGCTGTACAGAGAACCCATTCACATCAGTCCCTACCCTATTGGAGCTTACAGTCTAAATTCCCTAATATAGACACACACTCACACACAGACAGAGAGGGAGAGACTAGGGTCAATTTTGATAGCAGCCAATTAACCTAACAGTATGTTTTTTGGAGTGTGGGAGGAAACCCACGCAAACACAGGGAGAACATACAAACTTCACACAGATAAGGCCATTGTTGATATAAGTACTGGCTCTGCTTACCATTGTCCAGTCTAGTACATAACTGTATTAATGCTGTGAAATATTATTACTTTGAATGCCTTAAATATGCAAGAGCGCATTTGGGTAAGTTTATGCTAATAAAAGATATATGCACTTTTCTTGCCTACCCATACTATTTAATAACCACCAAAAATTAAGCAATATGTAAGCACTGCTTCCAGTTGAAATCAGTCTGTCTGTCTGTCTATCTATCTTTCTATCTATCTATCTTTCTATCTTTCTATCTATCTATCCGTCTGTCTATCTTTAAAACTGAAAGACATCCATTAAACATACACAATGACAGCATATTTAGTGTGTAATTGATGCTAAAACACAATTCTCACTCTCCTAATATAGCTGATTTTTGACAATGAACTGCATTTTTCATGTGAAGCATTTGATGTCATAAAGATGTAAACCTCACGAAGCAATTCTGTCACTGGTCAGTTTGCTTGACAGACATCTGACTTTAAGGTACTAGCCAATGGAAACATGGTGACATGTAAATATGAAAGCACATTAGGACAAAATATGCAATAAGATAGAGGCAAAGGGAGATGGCTGCTGGGAATGTATTTCATTTATCCCAGAAAATCTTTAAATCTAAGTATTAATACTACGTTGATGTACTTTTGAAATTGGAGAGCTACTTTTTACTAAAAGTACATCTCCCTTATATAATTAAGTATAATGCAGACCTGCTCAAAAACTTAGTATAATTAAAGAAGTCTTATGCCATAAATGATGATGATGAGAGCTGCTTATGTGAATGTCTATAGTGGTTTTCTCTACCAGTGTCACTGTATTAGACAACTGTTATCAAACTTAGCAATAATGATGCATTAATCTGCCAATCAAGTGTGAAAGCTGGCTATGTGTATAGGCATAGTAAACACATATCATCATCATCCTCATTATCATTTATTTATATAGTGTCACTAATAGCGCAGCGCTGTACAGAGAACCCATTCACATCAGTCCCTACCCTATTGGAGCTTACAGTCTAAATTCCCTAATATAGACACACACTCACACACAGACAGAGAGGGAGAGACTAGGGTCAATTTTGATAGCAGCCAATTAACCTAACAGTATGTTTTTTGGAGTGTGGGAGGAAACCCACGCAAACACAGGGAGAACATACAAACTTCACACAGATAAGGCCATTGTTGATATAAGTACTGGCTCTGCTTACCATTGTCCAGTCTAGTACATAACTGTATTAATGCTGTGAAATATTATTACTTTGAATGCCTTAAATATGCAAGAGCGCATTTGGGTAAGTTTATGCTAATAAAAGATATATGCACTTTTCTTGCCTACCCATACTATTTAATAACCACCAAAAATTAAGCAATATGTAAGCACTGCTTCCAGTTGAAATCAGTCTGTCTATCTATCTATCTATCTTTCTATCTATCTATCTTTCTTTCTATCTTTCTATCTATCTATCTATCTATCGGTCTGTCTATCTTTAAAACTGAAAGACATCCATTAAACATACACAATGACAGCATATTTAGTGTGTAATTGATGCTAAAACACAATTCTCACTCTCCTAATATAGCTGATTTTTGACAATGAACTGCATTTTTCATGTGAAGCATTTGATGTCATAAAGATGTAAACCTCACAAAGCAATTCTGTCACTGGTCAGTTTGCTTGACAGACATCTGACTTTAAGGTACTAGCCAATGGAAACATGGTGACATGTAAATATGAAAGCACATTAGGACAAAATATGCAATAAGATAGAGGCAAAGGGAGATGGCTGCTGGGAATGTATTTCATTTATCCCAGAAAATCTTTAAATCTAAGTATTAATACTACGTTGATGTACTTTTGAAATTGGAGAGCTACTTTTTACTAAAAGTACATCTCCCTTATATAATTAAGTATAATGCAGACCTGCTCAAAAACTTAGTATAATTAAAGAAGTCTTATGCAATAAATGATGATGATGAGAGCTGCTTATGTGAATGTCTATAGTGGTTTTCTCTACCAGTGTCATTGTATTAGACAACTGTTATCAAACTTAGCAATAATGATGCATTAATCTGCCAATCAAGTGTGAAAGCTGGCTATGTGTATAGGCATAGTAAACACATATCATCATCATCCTCATTATCATTTATTTATATAGTGTCACTAATAGCGCAGCGCTGTACAGAGAACCCATTCACATCAGTCCCTACCCTATTGGAGCTTACAGTCTAAATTCCCTAATATAGACACACACACACACAGACAGAGAGGGAGAGACTAGGGTCAATTTTGATAGCAGCCAATTAACCTAACAGTATGTTTTTTGGAGTGTGGGAGGAAACCACAGCACCCGGAGGAAACCCACGCAAACACAGGGAGAACATACAAACTTCACACAGATAAGGCCATTGTTGATATAAGTACTGGCTCTGCTTACCATTGTCCAGTCTAGTACATAACTGTATTAATGCTGTGAAATATTATTACTTTGAATGCCTTAAAAATGCAAGAGCGCATTTGGGTAAGTTTATGCTAATAAAAGATATATGCACTTTTCTTGCCTACCCATACTATTTAATAACCACCAAAAATTAAGCAATATGTAAGCACTGCTTCCAGTTGAAATCAGTCTGTCTGTCTGTCTATCTATCTATCTATCTATCTATCTTTCTATCTTTCTATCTATCTATCCGTCTGTCTATCTTTAAAACTGAAAGACATCCATTAAACATACACAATGACAGCATATTTAGTGTGTAATTGATGCTAAAACACAATTCTCACTCTCCTAATATAGCTGATTTTTGACAATGAACTGCATTTTTCATGTGAAGCATTTGATGTCATAAAGATGTAAACCTCACAAAGCAATTCTGTCACTGGTCAGTTTGCTTGACAGACATCTGACTTTAAGGTACTAGCCAATGGAAACATGGTGACATGTAAATATGAAAGCACATTAGGACAAAATATGCAATAAGATAGAGGCAAAGGGAGATGGCTGCTGGGAATGTATTTCATTTATCCCAGAAAATCTTTAAATCTAAGTATTAATACTACGTTGATGTACTTTTGAAATTGGAGAGCTACTTTTTACTAAAAGTACATCTCCCTTATATAATTAAGTATAATGCAGACCTGCTCAAAAACTTAGTATAATTAAAGAAGTCTTATGCCATAAATGATGATGATGAGAGCTGCTTATGTGAATGTCTATAGTGGTTTTCTCTACCAGTGTCACTGTATTAGACAACTGTTATCAAACTTAGCAATAATGATGCATTAATCTGCCAATCAAGTGTGAAAGCTGGCTATGTGTATAGGCATAGTAAACACATATCATCATCATCCTCATTATCATTTATTTATATAGTGTCACTAATAGCGCAGCGCTGTACAGAGAACCCATTCACATCAGTCCCTACCCTATTGGAGCTTACAGTCTAAATTCCCTAATATAGACACACACTCACACACAGACAGAGAGGGAGAGACTAGGGTCAATTTTGATAGCAGCCAATTAACCTAACAGTATGTTTTTTGGAGTGTGGGAGGAAACCCACGCAAACACAGGGAGAACATACAAACTTCACACAGATAAGGCCATTGTTGATATAAGTACTGGCTCTGCTTACCATTGTCCAGTCTAGTACATAACTGTATTAATGCTGTGAAATATTATTACTTTGAATGCCTTAAATATGCAAGAGCGCATTTGGGTAAGTTTATGCTAATAAAAGATATATGCACTTTTCTTGCCTACCCATACTATTTAATAACCACCAAAAATTAAGCAATATGTAAGCACTGCTTCCAGTTGAAATCAGTCTGTCTGTCTGTCTATCTATCTATCTATCTATCTATCTTTCTATCTTTCTATCTATCTATCTTTCTATCTTTCTATCTATCCGTCTGTCTATCTTTAAAACTGAAAGACATCCATTAAACATACACAATGACAGCATATTTAGTGTGTAATTGATGCTAAAACACAATTCTCACTCTCCTAATATAGCTGATTTTTGACAATGAACTGCATTTTTCATGTGAAGCATTTGATGTCATAAAGATGTAAACCTCACAAAGCAATTCTGTCACTGGTCAGTTTGCTTGACAGACATCTGACTTTAAGGTACTAGCCAATGGAAACATGGTGACATGTAAATATGAAAGCACATTAGGACAAAATATGCAATAAGATAGAGGCAAAGGGAGATGGCTGCTGGGAATGTATTTCATTTATCCCAGAAAATCTTTAAATCTAAGTATTAATACTACGTTGATGTACTTTTGAAATTGGAGAGCTACTTTTTACTAAAAGTACATCTCCCTTATATAATTAAGTATAATGCAGACCTGCTCAAAAACTTAGTATAATTAAAGAAGTCTTATGCCATAAATGATGATGATGAGAGCTGCTTATGTGAATGTCTATAGTGGTTTTCTCTACCAGTGTCATTGTATTAGACAACTGTTATCAAACTTAGCAATAATGATGCATTAATCTGCCAATCAAGTGTGAAAGCTGGCTATGTGTATAGGCATAGTAAACACATATCATCATCATCCTCATTATCATTTATTTATATAGTGTCACTAATAGCGCAGCGCTGTACAGAGAACCCATTCACATCAGTCCCTACCCTATTGGAGCTTACAGTCTAAATTCCCTAATATAGACACACACTCACACACAGACAGAGAGGGAGAGACTAGGGTCAATTTTGATAGCAGCCAATTAACCTAACAGTATGTTTTTTGGAGTGTGGGAGGAAACCACAGCACCCGGAGGAAACCCACGCAAACACAGGGAGAACATACAAACTTCACACAGATAAGGCCATTGTTGATATAAGTACTGGCTCTGCTTACCATTGTCCAGTCTAGTACATAACTGTATTAATGCTGTGAAATATTATTACTTTGAATGCCTTAAATATGCAAGAGCGCATTTGGGTAAGTTTATGCTAATAAAAGATATATGCACTTTTCTTGCCTACCCATACTATTTAATAACCACCAAAAATTAAGCAATATGTAAGCACTGCTTCCAGTTGAAATCAGTCTGTCTGTCTGTCTATCTATCTATCTATCTATCTATCTTTCTATCTTTCTATCTATCTATCTTTCTATCTTTCTATCTATCTATCTATCCGTCTGTCTATCTTTAAAACTGAAAGACATCCATTAAACATACACAATGACAGCATATTTAGTGTGTAATTGATGCTAAAACACAATTCTCACTCTCCTAATATAGCTGATTTTTGACAATGAACTGCATTTTTCATGTGAAGCATTTGATGTCATAAAGATGTAAACCTCACAAAGCAATTCTGTCACTGGTCAGTTTGCTTGACAGACATCTGACTTTAAGGTACTAGCCAATGGAAACATGGTGACATGTAAATATGAAAGCACATTAGGACAAAATATGCAATAAGATAGAGGCAAAGGGAGATGGCTGCTGGGAATGTATTTCATTTATCCCAGAAAATCTTTAAATCTAAGTATTAATACTACGTTGATGTACTTTTGAAATTGGAGAGCTACTTTTTACTAAAAGTACATCTCCCTTATATAATTAAGTATAATGCAGACCTGCTCAAAAACTTAGTATAATTAAAGAAGTCTTATGCCATAAATGATGATGATGAGAGCTGCTTATGTGAATGTCTATAGTGGTTTTCTCTACCAGTGTCACTGTATTAGACAACTGTTATCAAACTTAGCAATAATGATGCATTAATCTGCCAATCAAGTGTGAAAGCTGGCTATGTGTATAGGCATAGTAAACACATATCATCATGTGAAAGTATTTTCCTTTTCTCCTTTTTGGGTTACAATCTCCTTAATATACTGGCAAATATATGTATGACCATTTAATACCGTTAACAACTCCTCGCAAAAGGTATTTCTGAATTAACCCATGAAATATCATTTTTATATTTCTTTATATCGACAAGTTTCAAGAATAATCACGACAAGATATAGGATTTGTTTAAAGTGTGTTGTATTATATTATAGAACAATAAACAGCGTAACAATATTGTACACACAATATAGCTTTAGTGCAATATATATCATACTTATTGCCTGTAATATAGATATATATGTAATTGTGTGTATTTTGACTAACTATTGTCTAAAGGTGTGTGTGTGTGTGCATTGTGTAGTGAAGGGGGAGGGGAGAATCCATACAGACCACAAACATACCTCACTTAAAGTCTAGCGGCCATTTTCAAGCACATGGTTTCAACCAGTTCAAACTACTACACTTTCTATGCATAAACCAACATAACCTGCACTTTCTATGCATATCTAACAATCTGATCACTTAACCACAATCTGATCACTTCCTAATCCATCACTTTCTATGCAATGTAGTCACCATCCAAAATGGCTGACTTGCCATGCTTGTAGGCCCACAAGGCCTACTAAACAATTACAGTTACTAAACAATGTGAACTCAGTACAGACCCATTACTCATTACAAGCAGTATTTAGCCAATCCACCACAAATAGCTCTATAATCAGCAGTAAACGCACAATGTCCACTGGCCAATTTTAACACCTGATATTTCACACATAGCACAAACGTCTCCATTCCCAAAGCCTAACAAATCGATCCAAACACAAATGCTATCATTTATCCCAACCAGGATCCAGACTATGTATAGTACAGCACTCCACAAGTCACAGCACAGCATTAACTATGTATAAACACAAATGCTTTCATTTATCCCAACCAGGCATGCATTTATGTAACTCTGTCCATATAACTCTGTCCATATCAATCCAATCAATTCAAACTTTCATTCTCACTTAAACTTTCATATCACTTACAACAAATAATCATTCAATCTTATGTCCTCCATTCAACAACACATTATAACATGCTCACACTCACCTTTCATGTCATGCACACTCCATACTAGTCAGGGCCTAAGTAGGCCTGTTCACCTAGGAGCTACATTACCTATCAGTCCGAAATCCAGCATGGAGTGAAAGTGTCCAGGCTAATTTCTTTGTCTACTAAACACCTCTTGTGGGCGCAGTCTGGAAGCTGGCTATAGGCTTTCATTTGCTAATTACAGACAAAATGCTGAAAACCTGTTTAAGTATTTAGTTACCACCCACAATCACAGGTGGGGGGCAGAATGGCTAATTTTGTGCAAAGCTAGTGTGCTAATTCAACTGTGACTGAATCTCTGTTATATATTATAAAATTAAGCATAAATAATATATTATTTATGCACTCTTTATCACATCATCATCCTCATTATCATTTATTTATATAGTGTCACTAATAGCGCAGCGCTGTACAGAGAACCCATTCACATCAGTCCCTACCCTATTGGAGCTTACAGTCTAAATTCCCTAATATAGACACACACTCACACACAGACAGAGAGGGAGAGACTAGGGTCAATTTTGATAGCAGCCAATTAACCTAACAGTATGTTTTTTGGAGTGTGGGAGGAAACCACAGCACCCGGAGGAAACCCACGCAAACACAGGGAGAACATACAAACTTCACACAGATAAGGCCATTGTTGATATAAGTACTGGCTCTGCTTACCATTGTCCAGTCTAGTACATAACTGTATTAATGCTGTGAAATATTATTACTTTGAATGCCTTAAATATGCAAGAGCGCATTTGGGTAAGTTTATGCTAATAAAAGATATATGCACTTTTCTTGCCTACCCATACTATTTAATAACCACCAAAAATTAAGCAATATGTAAGCACTGCTTCCAGTTGAAATCAGTCTGTCTGTCTATCTATCTTTCTATCTATCTATCTTTCTATCTTTCTATCTATCTATCGGTCTGTCTATCTTTAAAACTGAAAGACATCCATTAAACATACACAATGACAGCATATTTAGTGTGTAATTGATGCTAAAACACAATTCTCACTCTCCTAATATAGCTGATTTTTGACAATGAACTGCATTTTTCATGTGAAGCATTTGATGTCATAAAGATGTAAACCTCACAAAGCAATTCTGTCACTGGTCAGTTTGCTTGACAGACATCTGACTTTAAGGTACTAGCCAATGGAAACATGGTGACATGTAAATATGAAAGCACATTAGGACAAAATATGCAATAAGATAGAGGCAAAGGGAGATGGCTGCTGGGAATGTATTTCATTTATCCCAGAAAATCTTTAAATCTAAGTATTAATACTACGTTGATGTACTTTTGAAATTGGAGAGCTACTTTTTACTAAAAGTACATCTCCCTTATATAATTAAGTATAATGCAGACCTGCTCAAAAACTTAGTATAATTAAAGAAGTCTTATGCCATAAATGATGATGATGAGAGCTGCTTATGTGAATGTCTATAGTGGTTTTCTCTACCAGTGTCACTGTATTAGACAACTGTTATCAAACTTAGCAATAATGATGCATTAATCTGCCAATCAAGTGTGAAAGCTGGCTATGTGTATAGGCATAGTAAACACATATCATCATCATCCTCATTATCATTTATTTATATAGTGTCACTAATAGCGCAGCGCTGTACAGAGAACCCATTCACATCAGTCCCTACCCTATTGGAGCTTACAGTCTAAATTCCCTAATATAGACACACACTCACACACAGACAGAGAGGGAGAGACTAGGGTCAATTTTGATAGCAGCCAATTAACCTAACAGTATGTTTTTTGGAGTGTGGGAGGAAACCCACGCAAACACAGGGAGAACATACAAACTTCACACAGATAAGGCCATTGTTGATATAAGTACTGGCTCTGCTTACCATTGTCCAGTCTAGTACATAACTGTATTAATGCTGTGAAATATTATTACTTTGAATGCCTTAAATATGCAAGAGCGCATTTGGGTAAGTTTATGCTAATAAAAGATATATGCACTTTTCTTGCCTACCCATACTATTTAATAACCACCAAAAATTAAGCAATATGTAAGCACTGCTTCCAGTTGAAATCAGTCTGTCTGTCTGTCTGTCTGTCTGTCTATCTATCTATCTATCTATCCGTCTGTCTATCTTTAAAACTGAAAGACATCCATTAAACATACACAATGACAGCATATTTAGTGTGTAATTGATGCTAAAACACAATTCTCACTCTCCTAATATAGCTGATTTTTGACAATGAACTGCATTTTTCATGTGAAGCATTTGATGTCATAAAGATGTAAACCTCACAAAGCAATAAAATGTTCAGTGCTAATACCTTTTATCTTTGCACTTATACCTTAATGATTAAACACTTAATACCTCTTATCTAAAATAACGACACGGACACAAGATATAAGTTTGGCAAAAAAGGGGCGTATTTATTTTTGTGGAAGAATTTTATTTTAAAACTCTGAATGGCGACGAGAGCGAAGCAGTCAGCTAACGACTAAACTTTAAACCAATCCAGCGTAAGGTGAAGCAATACCGCTGTCCCAAGACTTTACGGATCCCAAGTCTTTACGATTGGTCGGTACTAAACTTGGCGTCATCGTGACTGCCCCCTTCTGGACTCACATTGTCATATACGACCGTATATCCTCCGCCCCAGAGGCCAAGAGTCAGGTTACTGCAAAAGGGGCAGTGACGTGCGGCCAATTAAACGGTAGCACCTTCGATCAGCCGCTGACTGCATTGCTCTCCTACCCGCAGCGCCTTGACCTAAGACAAGGCCTGAATTTAGTATAACCAGCTTATGCCGGGCGGGAGGGAGGTATCTGGCATCCAGGACAAGAGAGAGCCAGCCCCCATCTCCCATGTAATTTATGCCCTCCTGTGAAACCACTCCCCCAGGAGTGATAGGCTGGCTGACACCAAATGTTTAACTCCTAATGCAGTGCTGATGAAATATAGCACAAAATTTTAATTGCCCTCAGCTTAGGGCTTCACTTAAACTAAAATGTTCAGTGCTAATACCTTTTATCTTTGCACTTATACCTTAATGATTAAACACTTAATACCTCTTATCTAAAATAACGACACGGACACAAGATATAAGTTTGGCAAAAAAGGGGCGTATTTATTTTTGTGGAAGAATTTTATTTTAAAACTCTGAATGGCGACGAGAGCGAAGCAGTCAGCTAACGACTAAACTTTAAACCAATCCAGCGTAAGGTGAAGCAATACCGCTGTCCCAAGACTTTACGGATCCCAAGTCTTTACGATTGGTCGGTACTAAACTTGGCGTCATCGTGACTGCCCCCTTCTGGACTCACATTGTCATATACGACCGTATATCCTCCGCCCCAGAGGCCAAGAGTCAGGTTACTGCAAAAGGGGCAGTGACGTGCGGCCAATTAAACGGTAGCACCTTCGATCAGCCGCTGACTGCATTGCTCTCCTACCCACAGCCAGGACCCTTTAACGGGAACCTGGCCCGCCACACAGAGAAAGAACTAAGGGACCTAAAAACCTATAAAGATGAATAATGAACCACTCCATGCCCTCATCTGTGAGGTGCACCCCGTCTGTACGGAAAAAATGAGTGTGCCTCACCGTAATCCATGGGTGAGCAATAGCAAACCCACCTAAAGCTTCGACCACTTTACTTGCGGCCTTATTGACCTTCCGAATTATGGTCTTCATAACGGGAGGGGCGATGGGCATTCTCCAAGCAAGGCGGGGGATAATGTGGGACCAACCTATCCTAATCCCAGGCCATCTAGCATGTAACGCTCTCAAATCCTCTCTTATACCTATAATTAAATCCAAGGATTTGACATGGCCTAGATCATTACCGCCTGCATGAACCAATAGAATGTCAGGGGGGCCAAATTGATTGATTTCGTTGTCCAAAAGTGGCATGATAGCATGCCATAACAATCCCCTCCTTCCAACCCATCTGAATGTTATAGGGTTGGTAAATAGGGACCAGTCGTAGGCCATATGATGTTTCTCGGCCCAATATACATATGAGTGGCCTATGACCCATACGTTAATCTTCTGCAGACCTAAGACCAAAAAATATAATTGGTTAGGGCCATAAAATTAATTTGCTCATTCGAACCAAACATATATATCTGCTGGTGTGAATCAACCTCTGCACTCCACAGAAGGTCATGACAAGCTATCCTGAAGCTTAACACCCATTGGTCCATGAGCAACTAATTAACAAACTTTTTCTCATAACAGAGAAAACCGGAGGTATCTTAAAACCAAGCAGGTCTGGATGTAAATTTAAAGAGACCACTTTAACCTTATAACATATTAAAAAATGGAGAAACAACCAAGCGGGTTCCGGTGCAACTAACGAACCGCTTTAACATAAATTCGTATACCAAGCCGGTCTAAATGAACTATGACACGGCTTAAAACTCCATAAACTGCAGTGTATGCATACTAAATATTGAAGGTCAACTACCAAGCAGGTCAATGTGCACCATAAGACTGCTTTATCCTCCAAAGCTGCAGCACATAAATATGAGTATAAAAGGTTTATTTAAAAACACAGGTCTACATGTTACTGCCAGACCGCTTTAGCCTCCGTCCACTGACGTATGTCATACCTTTTATATCTAAAGTACAAACTATCGGGGTGTTTATCCAAGCAGGTCCAATAAACTGTGGGACCGCTTTCTCCCCTGAAGTGACATACGACAGCTAAAAACTATAACATGCAGGATAATGTTGACCAAGCAGTTCCCATGGCTGTGGATCCGCTTTACCTTACCGATCCCTGTATGTTAAGAATACATCCGCCAGCGCGATCCCATCACAATAGCCGCTTCACCAAAGACTGACCAACTTGCATGCTGTTCAAAACTTACCAAGTGTAAACGCCTAAGCGCACACTTTACGCATTGCCACCAGCTTAAAATATTATTGTGCCTACTTCCCTGACTACAATCAGCCGTACAAGCCGACATAATATATGAATACCTGTAGTAGTACAGTGAACCATGATGGGAAGGGGTAGGCAGCAATAACCAAGGTGAAGGACAAAAAACCTGCAAACCCTGGAGGCCCATAGCCAATCAGACCTTGATCCAGTGAAAACAGGGAAAAAATCCCCTCACGCCCTCGCTAAAAGCGACAAGCAGCAGAGCCCAAGGTTATCGCCATGGTGGGGCAGTATTTACCTTATGCTAGGGTTGTGGGCGTATATATGACTTATAAGCTCCTGACTTCCAGCGGCCTATTGCCTGTATAACCGAGGGCAACTCGCCTCTTTCTGCTGCGGCAGTAGCCGCCCCGATTCTAAATGAATGGGTACCATAGAGCGATGGGTCTAAACCCACATGCCCCAACCCACGTTTAAATACTGCATTAAATTGGAATTTGGAAAGGGGTGAACCATCTGCATGTATCAGCCACATCTTCCCTTCTTTTGGGCGAACTATTGAAAATTTTGAGCACCAAGCCACCGGGCATATACCCGTATCTTCCTGTGCTGCTATGTTAAACCAATGCCCTTTACTAAGTTGGTCAGTCTTTGAGCTGGCTAATTTACAACCCACGTGTGAATCAGTAATATATGTATACTTCGCCAATAGCGCATTACCAATATCTGCATTAGATCGCGCAACCAGTTCACTTATTCTAAAAGCCCCATGGAAGGCCATGCAAAATGCTGTGCTGAAAAGGAGCGATTCATACTGATTCGTTGTGACCACTGTGAGAGCACTAACCAATAACCTCAAAATAGCTACGGAAATGGGACGTCTTGCGTCCACCTCTACCGGCCGTTCCTTTGCCCAACCTCTCAATGCTTTGGAGATCATGAAGCCCTTAGTGGGGTCCGCCACACTATGCAGACGAGCCATAAAGGAAATCCCTGACAGGGTAGAGGCCATATTGGATTTTGATGCTCCTTGGAGGTACCTACTCCACATGAAATCTAACATGGGATCCTTTTGAGTTGAAGGGTGACAGCCCGGATACGAACTCAGGAACAATTGCCATTGGTGCCAGGCAGTTCTATACGATTTTCTTGTGGAAGCAGCCAACGACAATTCCGCCAGACCCATTATACCGGCTCGACCATCTGCCAAGCGGAAAGGGGACAGGGAATACCAGTTAGTCTAGCTTGGGGTGCTAAAAACCGGAAACGCCGCCATTGGCAGCGAGATAGAGAGTCAGCTATGTGATTCTCTATGCCGGGAACATGTTTGGCCCGAAATGAAATGTCGAACTCTAACGAACGTAACACCAGTCTGCGTAATAAGTTAACTGCTGGCAGAGAGGAAGCGGTCTGACGATTAATAGCTTGAACTACCCCGAGATTGTCACACCAGAACACTACGTTCCGGCCAGACAAACTCTTCGCCCATAGCTCTAGGGACAGTACTATGGGAAACAGCTCTAGCACCAACATGTTCTTAACTAGGCCATTTATATGCCATTCCGTCGGCCAAGTAGCCGCACACCATTCCCCTTGAAAAAAGGTTCCGAAGCCGTGGGCTCCGGAAGCATCCGTGTGCAGTTCTAATTCCCTACTAGATACTGGACATTCAGGCCAAATCCGCACGCCATTAAAATCTTGCAAGAAAGTTGCCCAGATCTTAAGATCTGCCCTAATATCGGATGCTAGGCGAATCCGTGCATGAGGCCTTGTCAAGCCAGCTGTGGCCAATTGTAACTTCCTGCTAAATATCCTGCCCATAGGGATTACCCTACAAGCAAAATTCAATGTACCCAGAAGTGACTGGATGCGCCGCAGAGAGCTAGCATCTGCACTCAGAACCTCCGATATGATTGTTTGCAGTTTCTCAATCTTATCCCTGGGTAAGCGACAACATCCTACCATGGTGTCTATCTCTATTCCCAGAAATGATAAGCAGGTGGCGGGACCCTCTGTTTTGTCATGGGCAATAGGAACTCCCATAACAACAAAAAGAGCTTTTGCTGCAAACAAAATTTCAGAGCAAACAAGGGATGAACCTGGGCCTACAAACAAAAAATCGTCTAAATAGTGTGCTACCCCCACGTGGCCCGTTCCTGCTTGTATACACCAATGCAGGAAGGAGCTGAAGCACTCAAAAAACGAACATGACACCGAACAGCCCATAGGAAGACAGCGATCAATATAAAAGCCGTCTTGGAATTTGAAGCCCATGAATCTAAAAGATTCTGGGTGAAGCGGGAGAAGTCTAAAAGCAGACTCGATGTCCAGCTTAGCTAGAAGTGCGCCTTTCCCATAAGATCTCACTAGGGCCAAAGCTTCCTCGAAAGACTGGTAAATTACCGAGCTATGGTGAGCATCTATGGCGTCGTTTACCGACGAACCGATGGGGTGGGACAGGTGCTGAATTAACCGGTATTTACCCTCAGCTTTCTTAGGCACTACTCCTATAGGGGATAAGATTAAGTTCGTCAACGGAGGAGACGGAAAAGGACCCTGCATCCT
>NW_027447714.1:0-25871 GCF_038048845.1 Mixophyes fleayi | reverse complement strand
TAGCGTTTTTTTTGGACGGCAAAGAAGAAATGACTATGTTTTGCGATTTCTCCTGCTCAGAAAGACTTAGAAAGTTGATAATTGTGGGCAATGTAAGAAATGTCATGAGAAACAAGAATTATGTAAAAGAATTGATGTAAGTCATTGTTTCCAAGAGAAAGGGAGACCGGAGTGTAAAAAAGCGTTGTTTTTGGTCGCCAATGAAGAAATGACTGTTTTGCGATTTCTCTTGCTCAGAAAGACTTAGAAAGTTGATAATTGTGGGCAATGTTAGAAATGTCATGAAAACAAGAATTATGTAAAAGAATTGATGTAAGTCATTGTTTCCAAGAGAAAGGGAGACAGGAGTGTAAAAAAGCGTTGTTTTTGGACGGCAATGAAGAAATGACTATGTTTTGCGATTTCTCCTGCTCAGAAAGACTTAGAAAGTTGATAATTGTGGGCAATGTTAGAAATGTCATGAGAAACAAGAATTATGTAAAAGAATATATGTAAGTCATTGTTTCCAAGAGAAAGGGAGACCGGAGTGTAAAAAAGCATTGTTTTTGGACGGCAATGAAGAAATGACTGTTTTGCGATTTCTCTTGCTCAGAAAGACTTAGAAAGTTGATAATTGTGGGCAATGTTAGAAATGTCATGAGAAACAAGAATTATGTAAAAGAATTGATGTAAGTCATTGTTTCCAAGAGAAAGGGAGACAGGAGTGTAAAAAAGCGTTGTTTTTGGACGCCAATGAAGAAATGACTATGTTTTGCGATTTCTCCTGCTCAGAAAGACTTAGAAAGTTGATAATTGTGGGCAATGTTAGAAATGTCATGAGAAACAAGAATTATGTAAAAGAATTGATGTAAGTCATTGTTTCCAAGAGAAAGGGAGACCGGAGTGTAAAAAAGCATTGTTTTTGGACGGCAATGAAGAAATGACTGTTTTGCGATTTCTCTTGCTCAGAAAGACTTAGAAAGTTGATAATTGTGGGCAATGTTAGAAATGTCATGAGAAACAAGAATTATGTAAAAGAATTGATGTAAGTCATTGTTTCCAAGAGAAAGGGAGACAGGAGTGTAAAAAAGCGTTGTTTTTGGACGGCAATGAAGAAATGACTATGTTTTGCGATTTCTCCTGCTCAGAAAGACTTAGAAAGTTGATAATTGTGGGCAATGTAAGAAATGTCATGAGAAACAAGAATTATGTAAAAGAATTGATGTAAGTCATTGTTTCCAAGAGAAAGGGAGACAGGAGTGTAAAAAAGCGTTGTTTTTGGACGCCAATGAAGAAATGACTGTTTTGCGATTTCTCTTGCTCAGAAAGACTTAGAAAGTTGATAATTGTGGGCAATGTTAGAAATGTCATGAGAAACAAGAATTATGTAAAAGAATTGATGTAAGTCATTGTTTCCAAGAGAAAGGGAGACAGGAGTGTAAAAAAGCGTTGTTTTTGGACGCCAATGAAGAAATGACTATGTTTTGCGATTTCTCCTGCTCAGAAAGACTTAGAAAGTTGATAATTGTGGGCAATGTTAGAAATGTCATGAGAAACAAGAATTATGTAAAAGAATTGATGTAAGTCATTGTTTCCAAGAGAAAGGGAGACCGGAGTGTAAAAAAGCATTGTTTTTGGACGGCAATGAAGAAATGACTGTTTTGCGATTTCTCTTGCTCAGAAAGATTTAGAAAGTTGATAATTGTGGGCAATGTTAGAAATGTCATGAGAAACAAGAATTATGTAAAAGAATTGATGTAAGTCATTGTTTCCAAGAGAAAGGGAGACAGGAGTGTAAAAAAGCGTTGTTTTTGGACGGCAAAGAAGAAATGACTATGTTTTGCGATTTCTCCTGCTCAGAAAGACTTAGAAAGTTGATAATTGTGGGCAATGTTAGAAATGTCATGAGAAACAAGAATTATGTAAAAGAATTGATGTAAGTCATTGTTTCCAAGAGAAAGGGAGACCGGAGTGTAAAAAAGCATTGTTTTTGGACGGCAATGAAGAAATGACTGTTTTGCGATTTCTCTTGCTCAGAAAGACTTAGAAAGTTGATAATTGTGGGCAATGTTAGAAATGTCATGAGAAACAAGAATTATGTAAAAGAATTGATGTAAGTCATTGTTTCCAAGAGAAAGGGAGACCGGAGTGTAAAAAAGCGTTGTTTTTGGACGGCAATGAAGAAATGACTGTTTTGCGATTTCTCTTGCTCAGAAAGACTTAGAAAGTTGATAATTGTGGGCAATGTTAGAAATTTCATGAGAAACAAGAATTATGTAAAAGAATTGATGTAAGTCATTGTTTCCAAGAGAAAGGGAGACAGGAGTGTAAAAAAGCGTTGTTTTTGGACGCCAATGAAGAAATGACTGTTTTGCGATTTCTCTTGCTCAGAAAGACTTAGAAAGTTGATAATTGTGGGCAATGTTAGAAATGTCATGAGAAACAAGAATTATGTAAAAGAATTGATGTAAGTCATTGTTTCCAAGAGAAAGGGAGACAGGAGTGTAAAAAAGCGTTGTTTTTGGACGCCAATGAAGAAATGACTATGTTTTGCGATTTCTCCTGCTCAGAAAGACTTAGAAAGTTGATAATTGTGGGCAATGTTAGAAATGTCATGAGAAACAAGAATTATGTAAAAGAATTGATGTAAGTCATTGTTTCCAAGAGAAAGGGAGACCGGAGTGTAAAAAAGCATTGTTTTTGGACGGCAATGAAGAAATGACTGTTTTGCGATTTCTCTTGCTCAGAAAGACTTAGAAAGTTGATAATTGTGGGCAATGTTAGAAATGTCATGAGAAACAAGAATTATGTAAAAGAATTGATGTAAGTCATTGTTTCCAAGAGAAAGGGAGACAGGAGTGTAAAAAAGAGTTGTTTTTGGACAGCAATGAAGAAATGACTATGTTTTGCGATTTCTCCTGCTCAGAAAGACTTAGAAAGTTGATAATTGTGGGCAATGTTAGAAATGTCATGAGAAACAAGAATTATGTAAAAGAATTGATGTAAGTCATTGTTTCCAAGAGAAAGGGAGACAGGAGTGTAAAAAAGCGTTGTTTTTGGACGGCAAAGAAGAAATGACTATGTTTTGCGATTTCTCCTGCTCAGAAAGACTTAGAAAGTTGATAATTGTGGGCAATGTTAGAAATGTCATGAGAAACAAGAATTATGTAAAAGAATTGATGTAAGTCATTGTTTCCAAGAGAAAGGGAGACCGGAGTGTAAAAAAGCATTGTTTTTGGACGGCAATGAAGAAATGACTGTTTTGCGATTTCTCTTGCTCAGAAAGACTTAGAAAGTTGATAATTGTGGGCAATGTTAGAAATGTCATGAGAAACAAGAATTATGTAAAAGAATTGATGTAAGTCATTGTTTCCAAGAGAAAGGGAGACCGGAGTGTAAAAAAGCGTTGTTTTTGGACGGCAATGAAAAAATGACTGTTTTGCGATTTCTCTTGCTCAGAAAGACTTAGAAAGTTGATAATTGTGGGCAATGTTAGAAATTTCATGAGAAACAAGAATTATGTAAAAGAATTGATGTAAGTCATTGTTTCCAAGAGAAAGGGAGACAGGAGTGTAAAAAAGCGTTGTTTTTGGACGCCAATGAAGAAATGACTGTTTTGCGATTTCTCTTGCTCAGAAAGACTTAGAAAGTTGATAATTGTGGGCAATGTTAGAAATGTCATGAGAAACAAGAATTATGTAAAAGAATTGATGTAAGTCATTGTTTCCAAGATAAAGGGAGACAGGAGTGTAAAAAAGCGTTGTTTTTGGACGCCAATGAAGAAATGACTATGTTTTGCGATTTCTCCTGCTCAGAAAGACTTAGAAAGTTGATAATTGTGGGCAATGTTAGAAATGTCATGAGAAACAAGAATTATGTAAAAGAATTGATGTAAGTCATTGTTTCCAAGAGAAAGGGAGACCGGAGTGTAAAAAAGCATTGTTTTTGGACGGCAATGAAGAAATGACTGTTTTGCGATTTCTCTTGCTCAGAAAGACTTAGAAAGTTGATAATTGTGGGCAATGTTAGAAATGTCATGAGAAACAAGAATTATGTAAAAGAATTGATGTAAGTCATTGTTTCCAAGAGAAAGGGAGACAGGAGTGTAAAAAAGAGTTGTTTTTGGACAGCAATGAAGAAATGACTATGTTTTGCGATTTCTCCTGCTCAGAAAGACTTAGAAAGTTGATAATTGTGGGCAATGTTAGAAATGTCATGAGAAACAAGAATTATGTAAAAGAATTGATGTAAGTCATTGTTTCCAAGAGAAAGAGAGACCGGAGTGTAAAAAAGCATTGTTTTTGGACGGCAATGAAGAAATGACTGTTTTGCGATTTCTCTTGCTCAGAAAGACTTAGAAAGTTGATAATTGTGGGCAATGTTAGAAATGTCATGAGAAACAAGAATTATGTAAAAGAATTGATGTAAGTCATTGTTTCCAAGAGAAAGGGAGACAGGAGTGTAAAAAAGCGTTGTTTTTGGACGCCAATGAAGAAATGACTATGTTTTGCGATTTCTCCTGCTCAGAAAGACTTAGAAAGTTGATAATTGTGGGCAATGTTAGAAATGTCATGAGAAACAAGAATTATGTAAAAGAATTGATGTAAGTCATTGTTTCCAAGAGAAAGGGAGACCGGAGTGTAAAAAAGCATTGTTTTTGGACGGCAATGAAGAAATGACTGTTTTGCGATTTCTCTTGCTCAGAAAGACTTAGAAAGTTGATAATTGTGGGCAATGTTAGAAATGTCATGAGAAACAAGAATTATGTAAAAGAATTGATGTAAGTCATTGTTTCCAAGAGAAAGGGAGACCGGAGTGTAAAAAAGCGTTGTTTTTGGACGGCAATGAAGAAATGACTGTTTTGCGATTTCTCTTGCTCAGAAAGACTTAGAAAGTTGATAATTGTGGGCAATGTTAGAAATGTCATGAGAAACAAGAATTATGTAAAAGAATTGATGTAAGTCATTGTTTCCAAGAGAAAGGGAGACCGGAGTGTAAAAAAGCATTGTTTTTGGACGGCAATGAAGAAATGACTGTTTTGCGATTTCTCTTGCTCAGAAAGACTTAGAAAGTTGATAATTGTGGGCAATGTTAGAAATGTCATGAGAAACAAGAATTATGTAAAAGAATTGATGTAAGTCATTGTTTCCAAGAGAAAGGGAGACAGGAGTGTAAAAAGCGTTGTTTTTGGACGGCAATGAAGAAATGACTATGTTTTGCGATTTCTCCTGCTCAGAAAGACTTAGAAAGTTGATAATTGTGGGCAATGTAAGAAATGTCATGAGAAACAAGAATTATGTAAAAGAATTGATGTAAGTCATTGTTTCCAAGAGAAAGGGAGACAGGAGTGTAAAAAAGCGTTGTTTTTGGACGCCAATGAAGAAATGACTGTTTTGCGATTTCACTTGCTCAGAAAGACTTAGAAAGTTGATAATTGTGGGCAATGTTAGAAATGTCATGAGAAACAAGAATTATGTAAAAGAATTGATGTAAGTCATTGTTTCCAAGAGAAAGGGAGACAGGAGTGTAAAAAAGCGTTGTTTTTGGACGCCAATGAAGAAATGACTATGTTTTGCGATTTCTCCTGCTCAGAAAGACTTAGAAAGTTGATAATTGTGGGCAATGTTAGAAATGTCATGAGAAACAAGAATTATGTAAAAGAATTGATGTAAGTCATTGTTTCCAAGAGAAAGGGAGACCGGAGTGTAAAAAAGCATTGTTTTTGGACGGCAATGAAGAAATGACTGTTTTGCGATTTCTCTTGCTCAGAAAGATTTAGAAAGTTGATAATTGTGGGCAATGTTAGAAATGTCATGAGAAACAAGAATTATGTAAAAGAATTGATGTAAGTCATTGTTTCCAAGAGAAAGGGAGACAGGAGTGTAAAAAAGCGTTGTTTTTGGACGGCAAAGAAGAAATGACTATGTTTTGCGATTTCTCCTGCTCAGAAAGACTTAGAAAGTTGATAATTGTGGGCAATGTTAGAAATGTCATGAGAAACAAGAATTATGTAAAAGAATTGATGTAAGTCATTGTTTCCAAGAGAAAGGGAGACCGGAGTGTAAAAAAGCATTGTTTTTGGACGGCAATGAAGAAATGACTGTTTTGCGATTTCTCTTGCTCAGAAAGACTTAGAAAGTTGATAATTGTGGGCAATGTTAGAAATGTCATGAGAAACAAGAATTATGTAAAAGAATTGATGTAAGTCATTGTTTCCAAGAGAAAGGGAGACAGGAGTGTAAAAAAGCGTTGTTTTTGGACGGCAATGAAGAAATGACTATGTTTTGCGATTTCTCCTGCTCAGAAAGACTTAGAAAGTTGATAATTGTGGGCAATGTAAGAAATGTCATGAGAAACAAGAATTATGTAAAAGAATTGATGTAAGTCATTGTTTCCAAGAGAAAGGGAGACAGGAGTGTAAAAAAGCGTTGTTTTTGGACGCCAATGAAGAAATGACTGTTTTGCGATTTCTCTTGCTCAGAAAGACTTAGAAAGTTGATAATTGTGGGCAATGTTAGAAATGTCATGAGAAACAAGAATTATGTAAAAGAATTGATGTAAGTCATTGTTTCCAAGAGAAAGGGAGACAGGAGTGTAAAAAAGCGTTGTTTTTGGACGCCAATGAAGAAATGACTATGTTTTGCGATTTCTCCTGCTCAGAAAGACTTAGAAAGTTGATAATTGTGGGCAATGTTAGAAATGTCATGAGAAACAAGAATTATGTAAAAGAATTGATGTAAGTCATTGTTTCCAAGAGAAAGGGAGACCGGAGTGTAAAAAAGCATTGTTTTTGGACGGCAATGAAGAAATGACTGTTTTGCGATTTCTCTTGCTCAGAAAGATTTAGAAAGTTGATAATTGTGGGCAATGTTAGAAATGTCATGAGAAACAAGAATTATGTAAAAGAATTGATGTAAGTCATTGTTTCCAAGAGAAAGGGAGACAGGAGTGTAAAAAAGCGTTGTTTTTGGACGGCAAAGAAGAAATGACTATGTTTTGCGATTTCTCCTGCTCAGAAAGACTTAGAAAGTTGATAATTGTGGGCAATGTTAGAAATGTCATGAGAAACAAGAATTATGTAAAAGAATTGATGTAAGTCATTGTTTCCAAGAGAAAGGGAGACCGGAGTGTAAAAAAGCATTGTTTTTGGACGGCAATGAAGAAATGACTGTTTTGCGATTTCTCTTGCTCAGAAAGACTTAGAAAGTTGATAATTGTGGGCAATGTTAGAAATGTCATGAGAAACAAGAATTATGTAAAAGAATTGATGTAAGTCATTGTTTCCAAGAGAAAGGGAGACCGGAGTGTAAAAAAGCGTTGTTTTTGGACGGCAATGAAGAAATGACTGTTTTGCGATTTCTCTTGCTCAGAAAGACTTAGAAAGTTGATAATTGTGGGCAATGTTAGAAATTTCATGAGAAACAAGAATTATGTAAAAGAATTGATGTAAGTCATTGTTTCCAAGAGAAAGGGAGACCGGAGTGTAAAAAAGCATTGTTTTTGGACGGCAATGAAGAAATGACTGTTTTGCGATTTCTCTTGCTCAGAAAGACTTAGAAAGTTGATAATTGTGGGCAATGTTAGAAATGTCATGAGAAACAAGAATTATGTAAAAGAATTGATGTAAGTCATTGTTTCCAAGAGAAAGGGAGACAGGAGTGTAAAAAAGAGTTGTTTTTGGACAGCAATGAAGAAATGACTATGTTTTGCGATTTCTCCTGCTCAGAAAGACTTAGAAAGTTGATAATTGTGGGCAATGTTAGAAATGTCATGAGAAACAAGAATTATGTAAAAGAATTGATGTAAGTCATTGTTTCCAAGAGAAAGGGAGACAGGAGTGTAAAAAAGCGTTGTTTTTGGACGGCAAAGAAGAAATGACTATGTTTTGCGATTTCTCCTGCTCAGAAAGACTTAGAAAGTTGATAATTGTGGGCAATGTTAGAAATGTCATGAGAAACAAGAATTATGTAAAAGAATTGATGTAAGTCATTGTTTCCAAGAGAAAGGGAGACCGGAGTGTAAAAAAGCATTGTTTTTGGACGGCAATGAAGAAATGACTGTTTTGCGATTTCTCTTGCTCAGAAAGACTTAGAAAGTTGATAATTGTGGGCAATGTTAGAAATGTCATGAGAAACAAGAATTATGTAAAAGAATTGATGTAAGTCATTGTTTCCAAGAGAAAGGGAGACCGGAGTGTAAAAAAGCGTTGTTTTTGGACGGCAATGAAAAAATGACTGTTTTGCGATTTCTCTTGCTCAGAAAGACTTAGAAAGTTGATAATTGTGGGCAATGTTAGAAATTTCATGAGAAACAAGAATTATGTAAAAGAATTGATGTAAGTCATTGTTTCCAAGAGAAAGGGAGACAGGAGTGTAAAAAAGCGTTGTTTTTGGACGCCAATGAAGAAATGACTGTTTTGCGATTTCTCTTGCTCAGAAAGACTTAGAAAGTTGATAATTGTGGGCAATGTTAGAAATGTCATGAGAAACAAGAATTATGTAAAAGAATTGATGTAAGTCATTGTTTCCAAGAGAAAGGGAGACAGGAGTGTAAAAAAGCGTTGTTTTTGGACGCCAATGAAGAAATGACTATGTTTTGCGATTTCTCCTGCTCAGAAAGACTTAGAAAGTTGATAATTGTGGGCAATGTTAGAAATGTCATGAGAAACAAGAATTATGTAAAAGAATTGATGTAAGTCATTGTTTCCAAGAGAAAGGGAGACCGGAGTGTAAAAAAGCATTGTTTTTGGACGGCAATGAAGAAATGACTGTTTTGCGATTTCTCTTGCTCAGAAAGACTTAAAAAGTTGATAATTGTGGGCAATGTTAGAAATGTCATGAGAAACAAGAATTATGTAAAAGAATTGATGTAAGTCATTGTTTCCAAGAGAAAGGGAGACAGGAGTGTAAAAAAGAGTTGTTTTTGGACAGCAATGAAGAAATGACTATGTTTTGCGATTTCTCCTGCTCAGAAAGACTTAGAAAGTTGATAATTGTGGGCAATGTTAGAAATGTCATGAGAAACAAGAATTATGTAAAAGAATTGATGTAAGTCATTGTTTCCAAGAGAAAGAGAGACCGGAGTGTAAAAAAGCATTGTTTTTGGACGGCAATGAAGAAATGACTGTTTTGCGATTTCTCTTGCTCAGAAAGACTTAGAAAGTTGATAATTGTGGGCAATGTTAGAAATGTCATGAGAAACAAGAATTATGTAAAAGAATTGATGTAAGTCATTGTTTCCAAGAGAAAGGGAGACAGGAGTGTAAAAAAGCGTTGTTTTTGGACGCCAATGAAGAAATGACTATGTTTTGCGATTTCTCCTGCTCAGAAAGACTTAGAAAGTTGATAATTGTGGGCAATGTTAGAAATGTCATGAGAAACAAGAATTATGTAAAAGAATTGATGTAAGTCATTGTTTCCAAGAGAAAGGGAGACCGGAGTGTAAAAAAGCATTGTTTTTGGACGGCAATGAAGAAATGACTGTTTTGCGATTTCTCTTGCTCAGAAAGACTTAGAAAGTTGATAATTGTGGGCAATGTTAGAAATGTCATGAGAAACAAGAATTATGTAAAAGAATTGATGTAAGTCATTGTTTCCAAGAGAAAGGGAGACCGGAGTGTAAAAAAGCGTTGTTTTTGGACGGCAATGAAGAAATGACTGTTTTGCGATTTCTCTTGCTCAGAAAGACTTAGAAAGTTGATAATTGTGGGCAATGTTAGAAATGTCATGAGAAACAAGAATTATGTAAAAGAATTGATGTAAGTCATTGTTTCCAAGAGAAAGGGAGACCGGAGTGTAAAAAAGCATTGTTTTTGGACGGCAATGAAGAAATGACTGTTTTGCGATTTCTCTTGCTCAGAAAGACTTAGAAAGTTGATAATTGTGGGCAATGTTAGAAATGTCATGAGAAACAAGAATTATGTAAAAGAATTGATGTAAGTCATTGTTTCCAAGAGAAAGGGAGACAGGAGTGTAAAAAAGCGTTGTTTTTGGACGGCAATGAAGAAATGACTATGTTTTGCGATTTCTCCTGCTCAGAAAGACTTAGAAAGTTGATAATTGTGGGCAATGTAAGAAATGTCATGAGAAACAAGAATTATGTAAAAGAATTGATGTAAGTCATTGTTTCCAAGAGAAAGGGAGACAGGAGTGTAAAAAAGCGTTGTTTTTGGACGCCAATGAAGAAATGACTGTTTTGCGATTTCTCTTGCTCAGAAAGACTTAGAAAGTTGATAATTGTGGGCAATGTTAGAAATGTCATGAGAAACAAGAATTATGTAAAAGAATTGATGTAAGTCATTGTTTCCAAGAGAAAGGGAGACCGGAGTGTAAAAAAGCATTGTTTTTGGACGGCAATGAAGAAATGACTGTTTTGCGATTTCTCTTGCTCAGAAAGATTTAGAAAGTTGATAATTGTGGGCAATGTTAGAAATGTCATGAGAAACAAGAATTATGTAAAAGAATTGATGTAAGTCATTGTTTCCAAGAGAAAGGGAGACAGGAGTGTAAAAAAGCGTTGTTTTTGGACGGCAAAGAAGAAATGACTATGTTTTGCGATTTCTCCTGCTCAGAAAGACTTAGAAAGTTGATAATTGTGGGCAATGTTAGAAATGTCATGAGAAACAAGAATTATGTAAAAGAATTGATGTAAGTCATTGTTTCCAAGAGAAAGGGAGACCGGAGTGTAAAAAAGCATTGTTTTTGGACGGCAATGAAGAAATGACTGTTTTGCGATTTCTCTTGCTCAGAAAGACTTAGAAAGTTGATAATTGTGGGCAATGTTAGAAATGTCATGAGAAACAAGAATTATGTAAAAGAATTGATGTAAGTCATTGTTTCCAAGAGAAAGGGAGACCGGAGTGTAAAAAAGCGTTGTTTTTGGACGGCAATGAAGAAATGACTGTTTTGCGATTTCTCTTGCTCAGAAAGACTTAGAAAGTTGATAATTGTGGGCAATGTTAGAAATTTCATGAGAAACAAGAATTATGTAAAAGAATTGATGTAAGTCATTGTTTCCAAGAGAAAGGGAGACAGGAGTGTAAAAAAGCGTTGTTTTTGGACGGCAATGAAGAAATGACTGTTTTGCGATTTCTCTTGCTCAGAAAGACTTAGAAAGTTGATAATTGTGGGCAATGTTAGAAATGTCATGAGAAACAAGAATTATGTAAAAGAATTGATGTAAGTCATTGTTTCCAAGAGAAAGGGAGACAGGAGTGTAAAAAAGCGTTGTTTTTGGACGCCAATGAAGAAATGACTATGTTTTGCGATTTCTCCTGCTCAGAAAGACTTAGAAAGTTGATAATTGTGGGCAATGTTAGAAATGTCATGAGAAACAAGAATTATGTAAAAGAATTGATGTAAGTCATTGTTTCCAAGAGAAAGGGAGACCGGAGTGTAAAAAAGCATTGTTTTTGGACGGCAATGAAGAAATGACTGTTTTGCGATTTCTCTTGCTCAGAAAGACTTAGAAAGTTGATAATTGTGGGCAATGTTAGAAATGTCATGAGAAACAAGAATTATGTAAAAGAATTGATGTAAGTCATTGTTTCCAAGAGAAAGGGAGACAGGAGTGTAAAAAAGAGTTGTTTTTGGACGGCAATGAAGAAATGACTATGTTTTGCGATTTCTCCTGCTCAGAAAGACTTAGAAAGTTGATAATTGTGGGCAATGTTAGAAATGTCATGAGAAACAAGAATTATGTAAAAGAATTGATGTAAGTCATTGTTTCCAAGAGAAAGAGAGACCGGAGTGTAAAAAAGCATTGTTTTTGGACGGCAATGAAGAAATGACTGTTTTGCGATTTCTCTTGCTCAGAAAGACTTAGAAAGTTGATAATTGTGGGCAATGTTAGAAATGTCATGAGAAACAAGAATTATGTAATTATGTAAAAGAATTGATGTAAGTCATTGTTTCCAAGAGAAAGGGAGACAGGAGTGTAAAAAAGCGTTGTTTTTGGACGCCAATGAAGAAATGACTATGTTTTGCGATTTCTCCTGCTCAGAAAGACTTAGAAAGTTGATAATTGTGGGCAATGTTAGAAATGTCATGAGAAACAAGAATTATGTAAAAGAATTGATGTAAGTCATTGTTTCCAAGAGAAAGGGAGACCGGAGTGTAAAAAAGCATTGTTTGTGGACGGCAATGAAGAAATGACTGTGTTTTGCGATTTCTCCTGCTCAGAAAGACTTAGAAAGTTGATAATTGTGGGCAATGTAAGAAATGTCATGAGAAACAAGAATTATGTAAAAGAATTGATGTAAGTCATTGTTTCCAAGAGAAAGGGAGACAGGAGTGTAAAAAAGCGTTGTTTTTGGACGGCAATGAAGAAATGACTATGTTTTGCGATTTCTCCTGCTCAGAAAGACTTAGAAAGTTGATAATTGTGGGCAATGTAAGAAATGTCATGAGAAACAAGAATTATGTAAAAGAATTGATGTAAGTCATTGTTTCCAAGAGAAAGGGAGACAGGAGTGTAAAAAGCGTTGTTTTTGGACGCAATGAAGAAATGACTGTTTTGCGATTTCTCTTGCTCAGAAAGACTTAGAAAGTTGATAATTGTGGGCAATGTTAGAAATGTCATGAGAAACAAGAATTATGTAAAAGAATTGATGTAAGTCATTGTTTCCAAGAGAAAGGGAGACAGGAGTGTAAAAAAGCGTTGTTTTTGGACGGCAATGAAGAAATGACTGTTTTGTGATTTCTCTTGCTCAGAAAGACTTAGAAAGTTGATAATTGTGGCAATGTTAGAAATGTCATGAGAAACAAGAATTATGTAAAAGAATTGATGTAAGTCATTGTTTCCAAGAGAAAGAGAGACCGGAGTGTAAAAAAGCATTGTTTTTGGACGGCAATGAAGAAATGACTGTTTTGTGATTTCTCTTGCTCAGAAAGACTTAGAAAGTTGATAATTGTGGGCAATGTTAGAAATGTCATGAGAAACAAGAATTATGTAAAAGAATTGATGTAAGTCATTGTTTCCAGAGAAAGGGAGACAGGAGTGTAAAAAAGCGTTGTTTTTGGACGCCAATGAAGAAATGACTATGTTTTGCGATTTCTCCTGCTCAGAAAGACTTAGAAAGTTGATAATTGTGGGCAATGTTAGAAATGTCATGAGAAACAAGAATTATGTAAAAGAATTGATGTAAGTCATTGTTTCCAAGAGAAAGGGAGACCGGAGTGTAAAAAAGCATTGTTTTTGGACGGCAATGAAGAAATGACTGTTTTGCGATTTCTCTTGCTCAGAAAGACTTAGAAAGTTGATAATTGTGGGCAATGTTAGAAATGTCATGAGAAACAAGAATTATGTAAAAGAATTGATGTAAGTCATTGTTTCCAAGAGAAAGGGAGACCGGAGTGTAAAAAAGCGTTGTTTTTGGACGGCAATGAAGAAATGACTGTTTTGCGATTTCTCTTGCTCAGAAAGACTTAGAAAGTTGATAATTGTGGGCAATGTTAGAAATTTCATGAGAAACAAGAATTATGTAAAAGAATTGATGTAAGTCATTGTTTTCAAGAGAAAGGGAGACAGGAGTGTAAAAAAGCGTTGTTTTTGGACGCCAATGAAGAAATGACTATGTTTTGCGATTTCTCCTGCTCAGAAAGACTTAGAAAGTTGATAATTGTGGGCAATGTTAGAAATGTCATGAGAAACAAGAATTATGTAAAAGAATTGATGTAAGTCATTGTTTCCAAGAGAAAGGGAGACCGGAGTGTAAAAAAGCATTGTTTTTGGACGGCAATGAAGAAATGACTGTGTTTTGCGATTTCTCCTGCCAGAAAGACTTAGAAAGTTGATAATTGTGGGCAATGTTAGAAATGTCATGAGAAACAAGAATTATGTAAAAGAATTGATGTAAGTCATTGTTTCCAAGAGAAAGGGAGACCGGAGTGTAAAAAAGCATTGTTTTTGGACGGCAATGAAGAAATGACTGTTTTGCGATTTCTCTTGCTCAGAAAGACTTAGAAAGTTGATAATTGTGGGCAATGTTAGAAATGTCATGAGAAACAAGAATTATGTAAAAGAATTGATGTAAGTCATTGTTTCCAAGAGAAAGGGAGACAGGAGTGTAGAAAAGCGTTGTTTTTGGACGGCAATGAAGAAATGACTATGTTTTGCGATTTCTCCTGCTCAAAAAGACTTAGAAAGTTGATAATTGTGGGCAATGTTAGAAATGTCATGAGAAACAAGAATTATGTAAAAGAATTGATGTAAGTCATTGTTTCCAAGAGAAAGGGAGACAGGAGTGTAAAAAAGCGTTGTTTTTGGACGGCAAAGAAGAAATGACTATGTTTTGCGATTTCTCCTGCTCAGAAAGACTTAGAAAGTTGATAATTGTGGGCAATGTTAGAAATGTCATGAGAAACAAGAATTATGTAAAAGAATTGATGTAAGTCATTGTTTCCAAGAGAAAGGGAGACCGGAGTGTAAAAAAGCATTGTTTTTGGACGGCAATGAAGAAATGACTGTTTTGCGATTTCTCTTGCTCAGAAAGACTTAGAAAGTTGATAATTGTGGGCAATGTTAGAAATGTCATGAGAAACAAGAATTATGTAAAAGAATTGATGTAAGTCATTGTTTCCAAGAGAAATGGAGACCGGAGTGTAAAAAAGCGTTGTTTTTGGACGGCAATGAAGAAATGACTGTTTTGCGATTTCTCTTGCTCAGAAAGACTTAGAAAGTTGATAATTGTGGGCAATGTTAGAAATGTCATGAGAAACAAGAATTATGTAAAAGAATTGATGTAAGTCATTGTTTCCAAGAGAAAGGGAGACCGGAGTGTAAAAAAGCGTTGTTTTTGGACGGCAATGAAGAAATGACTGTTTTGCGATTTCTCTTGCTCAGAAAGACTTAGAAAGTTGATAATTGTGGGCAATGTTAGAAATGTCACGAGAAACAAGAATTATGTAAAAGAATTGATGTAAGTCATTGTTTCCAAGAGAAAGGGAGACCGGAGTGTAAAAAAGCGTTGTTTTTGGACGGCAATGAAGAAATGACTGTTTTGCGATTTCTCTTGCTCAGAAAGACTTAGAAAGTTGATAATTGTGGGCAATGTTAGAAATGTCACGAGAAACAAGAATTATGTAAAAGAATTGATGTAAGTCATTGTTTCCAAGAGAAAGGGAGACCGGAGTGTAAAAAAGCGTTGTTTTTGGACGGCAATGAAGAAATGACTGTTTTGCGATTTCTCTTGCTCAGAAACGACTTAGAAAGTGATAATTGTGGGCAATGTTAGAAATGTCATGAGAAACAAGAATTATGTAAAAGAATTGATGTAAGTCATTGTTTCCAAGAGAAAGGGAGACAGGAGTGTAAAAAAGCGTTGTTTTTGGACGGCAATGAAGAAATGACTATGTTTTGCGATTTCTCCTGCTCAGAAAGACTTAGAAAGTTGATAATTGTGGGCAATGTTAGAAATGTCATGAGAAACAAGAATTATGTAAAAGAATTGATGTAAGTCATTGTTTCCAAGAGAAATGGAGACCGGAGTGTAAAAAAGCGTTGTTTTTGGACGGCAATGAAGAAATGACTGTTTTGCGATTTCTCTTGCTCAGAAAGACTTAGAAAGTTGATAATTGTGGGCAATGTTAGAAATGTCATGAGAAACAAGAATTATGTAAAAGAATTGATGTAAGTCATTGTTTCCAAGAGAAAGGGAGACCGGAGTGTAAAAAAGCGTTGTTTTTGGACGGCAATGAAGAAATGACTGTTTTGCGATTTCTCTTGCTCAGAAAGACTTAGAAAGTTGATAATTGTGGGCAATGTTACAAATGTCACGAGAAACAAGAATTATGTAAAAGAATTGATGTAAGTCATTGTTTCCAAGAGAAAGGGAGACCGGAGTGTAAAAAGCGTTGTTTTTGGACGGCAATGAAGAAATGACTGTTTTGCGATTTCTCTTGCTCAGAAAGACTTAGAAAGTTGATAATTGTGGGCAATGTTAGAAATGTCATGAGAAACAAGAATTATGTAAAAGAATTGATGTAAGTCATTGTTTCCAAGAGAAAGGGAGACCGGAGTGTAAAAAAGCGTTGTTTTTGGACGCCAATGAAGAAATGACTGTTTTGCGATTTCTCTTGCTCAGAAAGACTTAGAAAGTTGATAATTGTGGGCAATGTTAGAAATGTCATGAGAAACAAGAATTATGTAAAAGAATTGATGTAAGTCATTGTTTCCAAGAGAAATGGAGACTGGAGTGTAAAAAAGCATTGTTTTTGGACGGCATTGAAGAAATGACTGTTTTGCGATTTCTCTTGCTCAGAAAAACTTAGAAAGTTGATAATTGTGGGCAATGTTAGAAATGTCATGAGAAACAAGAATTATGTAAAAGAATTGATGTAAGTCATTGTTTCCAAGAGAAAGGGAGACCGGAGTGTAAAAAAGCGTTGTTTTTGGACGGCAATGAAGAAATGACTGTTTTGCGATTTCTCTTGCTCAGAAAGACTTAGAAAGTTGATAATTGTGGGCAATGTTAGAAATGTCACGAGAAACAAGAATTATGTAAAAGAATTGATGTAAGTCATTGTTTCCAAGAGAAAGGGAGACCGGAGTGTAAAAAAGCGTTGTTTTTGGACGGCAATGAAGAAATGACTGTTTTGCGATTTCTCTTGCTCAGAAAGACTTAGAAAGTTGATAATTGTGGGCAATGTTAGAAATGTCATGAGAAACAAGAATTATGTAAAAGAATTGATGTAAGTCATTGTTTCCAAAAGAAAGGGAGACAGGAGTGTAAAAAAGCGTTGTTTTGGACGCCAATGAAGAAATGACTATGTTTTGCGATTTCTCCTGCTCAGAAAGACTTAGAAAGTTGATAATTGTGGGCAATGTTAGAAATGTCATGAGAAACAAGAATTATGTAAAAGAATTGATGTAAGTCATTGTTTCCAAAAGAAAGGGAGACCGGAGTGTAAAAAAGCATTGTTTTTGGACGGCAATGAAGAAATGACTGTTTTGCGATTTCTCTTGCTCAGAAAGACTTAGAAAGTTGATAATTGTGGGCAATGTTAGAAATGTCATGAGAAACAAGAATTATGTAAAAGAATTGATGTAAGTCATTGTTTCCAAGAGAAAGGGAGACAGGAGTGTAAAAAAGCGTTGTTTTTGGACGGCAATGAAGAAATGACTATGTTTTGCGATTTCTCCTGCTCAAAAAGACTTAGAAAGTTGATAATTGTGGGCAATGTTAGAAATGTCATGAGAAACAAGAATTATGTAAAAGAATTGATGTAAGTCATTGTTTCCAAGAGAAAGGGAGACAGGAGTGTAAAAAAGCGTTGTTTTTGGACGGCAAAGAAGAAATGACTATGTTTTGCGATTTCTCCTGCTCAGAAAGACTTAGAAAGTTGATAATTGTGGGCAATGTTAGAAATGTCATGAGAAAACAAGAATTATGTAAAAGAATTGATGTAAGTCATTGTTTCCAAGAGAAAGGGAGACCGGAGTGTAAAAAGCATTGTTTTTGGACGGCAATGAAGAAATGACTGTTTTGCGATTTCTCTTGCTCAGAAAGACTTAGAAAGTTGATAATTGTGGGCAATGTTAGAAATGTCATGAGAAACAAGAATTATGTAAAAGAATTGATGTAAGTCATTGTTTCCAAGAGAAATGGAGACCGGAGTGTAAAAAAGCGTTGTTTTTGGACGGCAATGAAGAAATGACTGTTTTGCGATTTCTCTTGCTCAGAAAGACTTAGAAAGTTGATAATTGTGGGCAATGTTAGAAATGTCATGAGAAACAAGAATTATGTAAAAGAATTGATGTAAGTCATTGTTTCCAAGAGAAAGGGAGACCGGAGTGTAAAAAAGCGTTGTTTTTGGACGGCAATGAAGAAATGACTGTTTTGCGATTTCTCTTGCTCAGAAAGACTTAGAAAGTTGATAATTGTGGGCAATGTTAGAAATGTCACGAGAAACAAGAATTATGTAAAGAATTGATGTAAGTCATTGTTTCCAAGAGAAAGGGAGACCGGAGTGTAAAAAAGCGTTGTTTTTGGACGGCAATGAAGAAATGACTGTTTTGCGATTTCTCTTGCTCAGAAAGACTTAGAAAGTTGATAATTGTGGGCAATGTTAGAAATGTCATGAGAAACAAGAATTATGTAAAAGAATTGATGTAAGTCATTGTTTCCAAGAGAAAGGGAGACCGGAGTGTAAAAAAGCGTTGTTTTTGGACGCCAATGAAGAAATGACTGTTTTGCGATTTCTCTTGCTCAGAAAGACTTAGAAAGTTGATAATTGTGGGCAATGTTAGAAATGTCATGAGAAACAAGAATTATGTAAAAGAATTGATGTAAGTCATTGTTTCCAAGAGAAAGGGAGACCGGAGTGTAAAAAAGCGTTGTTTTTGGACGGCAATGAAGAAATGACTGTTTGCGATTTCTCTTGCTCAGAAAGACTTAGAAAGTTGATAATTGTGGGCAATGTTAGAAATGTCACGAGAAACAAGAATTATGTAAAAGAATTGATGTAAGTCATTGTTTCCAAGAGAAAGAGAGACCGGAGTGTAAAAAAGCGTTGTTTTTGGACGGCAATGAAGAAATGACTGTTTTGCGATTTCTCTTGCTCAGAAAGACTTAGAAAGTTGATAATTGTGGGGCAATGTTAGAAATGTCATGAGAAACAAGAATTATGTAAAAGAATTGATGTAAGTCATTGTTTCCAAGAGAAAGGGAGACCGGAGTGTAAAAAGCGTTGTTTTTGGACGCCAATGAAGAAATGACTGTTTTGCGATTTCTCTTGCTCAGAAAGACTTAGAAAGTTGATAATTGTGGGCAATGTTAGAAATGTCATGAGAAACAAGAATTATGTAAAAGAATTGATGTAAGTCATTGTTTCCAAGAGAAATGGAGACCGGAGTGTAAAAAAGCATTGTTTTTGGACGGCATTGAAGAAATGACTGTTTTGCGATTTCTCTTGCTCAGAAAGACTTAGAAGTTGATAATTGTGGGCAATGTTAGAAATGTCATGAGAAACAAGAATTATGTAAAAGAATTGATGTAAGTCATTGTTTCCAAGAGAAAGGGAGACCGGAGTGTAAAAAAGCGTTGTTTTTGGACGGCAATGAAGAAATGACTGTTTTGCGATTTCTCTTGCTCAGAAAGACTTAGAAAGTTGATAATTGTGGGCAATGTTAGAAATGTCACGAGAAACAAGAATTATGTAAAAGAATTGATGTAAGTCATTGTTTCCAAGAGAAAGGGAGACCGGAGTGTAAAAAAGCGTTGTTTTTGGACGGCAATGAAGAAATGACTGTTTTGCGATTTCTCTTGCTCAGAAAGACTTAGAAAGTTGATAATTGTGGGCAATGTTAGAAATGTCATGAGAAACAAGAATTATGTAAAAGAATTGATGTAAGTCATTGTTTCCAAGAGAAAAGGAGACAGGAGTGTAAAAAAGCGTTGTTTTTGGACGGCAATGAAGAAATGACTATGTTTTGCGATTTCTCCTGCTCAGAAAGACTTAGAAAGTTGATAATTGTGGGCAATGTTAGAAATGTCATGAGAAACAAGAATTATGTAAAAGAATTGATGTAAGTCATTGTTTCCAAGAGAAAGGGAGACCGGAGTGTAAAAAAGCATTGTTTTTGGACGCAATGAAGAAATGACTGTTTTGCGATTTCTCTTGCTCAGAAAGACTTAGAAAGTTGATAATTGTGGGCAATGTTAGAAATGTCATGAGAAACAAGAATTATGTAAAAGAATTGATGTAAGTCATTGTTTCCAAGAGAAATGGAGACCGGAGTGTAAAAAAGCGTTGTTTTTGGAGGGCAATGAAGAAATGACTGTTTTGCGATTTCTCTTGCTCAGAAAGACTTAGAAAGTTGATAATTGTGGGCAATGTTAGAAATGTCATGAGAAACAAGAATTATGTAAAAGAATTGATGTAAGTCATTGTTTCCAAGAGAAAGGGAGACCGGAGTGTAAAAAAGCGTTGTTTTTGGACGGCAATGAAGAAATGACTGTTTTGCGATTTCTCTTGCTCAGAAAGACTTAGAAAGTTGATAATTGTGGGCAATGTTAGAAATGTCACGAGAAACAAGAATTATGTAAAAGAATTGATGTAAGTCATTGTTTCCAAGAGAAAGGGAGACCGGAGTGTAAAAAAGCGTTGTTTTTGGACGGCAATGAAGAAATGACTGTTTTGCGATTTCTCTTGCTCAGAAAGACTTAGAAAGTTGATAATTGTGGGCAATGTTAGAAATGTCATGAGAAACAAGAATTATGTAAAAGAATTGATGTAAGTCATTGTTTCCAAGAGAAAGGGAGACCGGAGTGTAAAAAAGCGTTGTTTTTGGACGCCAATGAAGAAATGACTGTTTTGCGATTTCTCTTGCTCAGAAAGACTTAGAAAGTTGATAATTGTGGGCAATGTTAGAAATGTCATGAGAAACAAGAATTATGTAAAAGAATTGATGTAAGTCATTGTTTCCAAGAGAAATGGAGACCGGAGTGTAAAAAAGCATTGTTTTTGGACGGCATTGAAGAAATGACTGTTTTGCGATTTCTCTTGCTCAGAAAGACTTAGAAAGTTGATAATTGTGGGCAATGTTAGAAATGTCATGAGAAACAAGAATTATGTAAAAGAATTGATGTAAGTCATTGTTTCCAAAGAAAGGGAGACAGGAGTGTAAAAAAGCGTTGTTTTTGGACGCCAATGAAGAAATGACTATGTTTTGCGATTTCTCCTGCTCAGAAAGACTTAGAAAGTTGATAATTGTGGGCAATGTTAGAAATGTCATGAGAAACAAGAATTATGTAAAAGAATTGATGTAAGTCATTGTTTCCAAGAGAAAGGGAGACCGGAGTGTAAAAAAGCATTGTTTTTGGACGGCAATGAAGAAATGACTGTTTTGCGATTTCTCTTGCTCAGAAAGACTTAGAAAGTTGATAATTGTGGGCAATGTTAGAAATGTCATGAGAAACAAGAATTATGTAAAAGAATTGATGTAAGTCATTGTTTCCAAGAGAAAGGGAGACAGGAGTGTAAAAAAGCGTTGTTTTTGGACGGCAATGAAGAAATGACTATGTTTTGCGATTTCTCCTGCTCAAAAAGACTTAGAAAGTTGATAATTGTGGGCAATGTTAGAAATGTCATGAGAAACAAGAATTATGTAAAAGAATTGATGTAAGTCATTGTTTCCAAGAGAAAGGGAGACAGGAGTGTAAAAAAGCGTTGTTTTTGGACGGCAAAGAAGAAATGACTATGTTTTGCGATTTCTCTGCTCAGAAAGACTTAGAAAGTTGATAATTGTGGGCAATGTTAGAAATGTCATGAGAAACAAGAATTATGTAAAAGAATTGATGTAAGTCATTGTTTCCAAGAGAAAGGGAGACCGGAGTGTAAAAAAGCATTGTTTTTGGACGGCAATGAAGAAATGACTGTTTTGCGATTTCTCTTGCTCAGAAAGACTTAGAAAGTTGATAATTGTGGGCAATGTTAGAAATGTCATGAGAAACAAGAATTATGTAAAAGAATTGATGTAAGTCATTGTTTCCAAGAGAAAGGGAGACCGGAGTGTAAAAAAGCGTTGTTTTTGGACGGCAATGAAGAAATGACTGTTTTGCGATTTCTCTTGCTCAGAAAGACTTAGAAAGTTGATAATTGTGGGCAATGTTAGAAATGTCATGAGAAACAAGAATTATGTAAAAGAATTGATGTAAGTCATTGTTTCCAAGAGAAATGGAGACCGGAGTGTAAAAAAGCGTTGTTTTTGGACGGCAATGAAGAAATGACTGTTTTGCGATTTCTCTTGCTCAGAAAGACTTAGAAAGTTGATAATTGTGGGCAATGTTAGAAATGTCATGAGAAACAAGAATTATGTAAAAGAATTGATGTAAGTCATTGTTTCCAAGAGAAAGGGAGACCGGAGTGTAAAAAAGCGTTGTTTTTGGACGGCAATGAAGAAATGACTGTTTTGCGATTTCTCTTGCTCAGAAAGACTTAGAAAGTTGATAATTGTGGGCAATGTTAGAAATGTCATGAGAAACAAGAATTATGTAAAAGAATTGATGTAAGTCATTGTTTCCAAGAGAAAGGGAGACCGGAGTGTAAAAAAGCGTTGTTTTTGGACGGCCAATGAAGAAATGACTGTTTTGCGATTTCTCTTGCTCAGAAAGACTTAGAAAGTTGATAATTGTGGGCAATGTTAGAAATGTCATGAGAAACAAGAATTATGTAAAAGAATTGATGTAAGTCATTGTTTCCAAGAGAAAGGGAGACCGGAGTGTAAAAAAGCGTTGTTTTTGGACGCCAATGAAGAAATGACTGTTTTGCGATTTCTCTTGCTCAGAAAGACTTAGAAAGTTGATAATTGTGGGCAATGTTAGAAATGTCATGAGAAACAAGAATTATGTAAAAGAATTGATGTAAGTCATTGTTTCCAAGAGAAATGGAGACCGGAGTGTAAAAAAGCATTGTTTTTGGACAGCAATGAAGAAATGACTGTTTTGCGATTTCTCTTGCTCAGAAAGACTTAGAAAGTTGATAATTGTGGGCAATGTTAGAAATGTCATGAGAAACAAGAATTATGTAAAAGAATTGATGTAAGTCATTGTTTCCAAGAGAAAGGGAGACCGGAGTGTAAAAAAGCGTTGTTTTTGGACGGCAATGAAGAAATGACTGTTTTGCGATTTCTCTTGCTCAGAAAGACTTAGAAAGTTGATAATTGTGGGCAATGTTAGAAATGTCACGAGAAACAAGAATTATGTAAAAGAATTGATGTAAGTCATTGTTTCCAAGAGAAAGGGAGACAGGAGTGTAAAAAAAGCGTTGTTTTTGGACGGCAATGAAGAAATGACTGTTTTGCGATTTCTCTTGCTCAGAAAGACTTAGAAAGTTGATAATTGTGGGCAATGTTAGAAATGTCATGAGAAACAAGAATTATGTAAAAGAATTGATGTAAGTCATTGTTTCCAAGAGAAAGGGAGACAGGAGTGTAAAAAAGCAGTTGTTTTTGGACGGCAATGAAGAAATGACTATGTTTTGCGATTTCTCCTGCTCAGAAAGACTTAGAAAGTTGATAATTGTGGGCAATGTTAGAAATGTCATGAGAAACAAGAATTATGTAAAAGAATTGATGTAAGTCATTGTTTCCAAGAGAAAGGGAGACCGGAGTGTAAAAAAGCTTTGTTTTTGGACGGCAATGAAGAAATGACTGTTTTGCGATTTCTCTTGCTCAGAAAGACTTAGAAAGTTGATAATTGTGGGCAATGTTAGAAATGTCATCGAGAAACAAGAATTATGTAAAAGAATTGATGTAAGTCATTGTTTCCAAGAGAAAGGGAGACCGGAGTGTAAAAAAGCGTTGTTTTTGGACGGCAATGAAGAAATGACTGTTTTGCGATTTCTCTTGCTCAGAAAGACTTAGAAAGTTGATAATTGTGGGCAATGTTAGAAATGTCACGAGAAACAAGAATTATGGTAAAAGAATTGATGTAAGTCATTGTTTCCAAGAGAAAGGGAGACCGGAGTGTAAAAGAGCGTTGTTTTTGGACGGCAATGAAGAAATGACTGTTTTGCGATTTCTCTTGCTCAGAAAGACTTAGAAAGTTGATAATTGTGGGCAATGTTAGAAATGTCACGAGAAACAAGAATTATGTAAAAGAATTGATGTAAGTCATTGTTTCCAAGAGAAAGGGAGACCGGAGTGTAAAAAAGCGTTGTTTTTGGACGGCAATGAAGAAATGACTGTTTTGCGATTTCTCTTGCTCAGAAAGACTTAGAAAGTTGATAATTGTGGGCAATGTTAGAAATGTCATGAGAAACAAGAATTATGTAAAAGAATTGATGTAAGTCATTGTTTCCAAGAGAAAGGGAGACAGGAGTGTAAAAAAGCGTTGTTTTTGGACGGCAATGAAGAAATGACTATGTTTTGCGATTTCTCCTGCTCAGAAAGACTTAGAAAGTTGATAATTGTGGGCAATGTTAGAAATGTCATGAGAAACAAGAATTATGTAAAAGAATTGATGTAAGTCATTGTTTCCAAGAGAAAGGGAGACCGGAGTGTAAAAAAGCGTTGTTTTGGACGGCAATGAAGAAATGACTGTTTTGCGATTTCTCTTGCTCAGAAAGACTTAGAAAGTTGATAATTGTGGGCAATGTTAGAAATGTCATGAGAAACAAGAATTATGTAAAAGAATTGATGTAAGTCATTGTTTCCAAGAGAAAGGGAGACCGGAGTGTAAAAAAGCGTTGTTTTTGGACGGCAATGAAGAAATGACTGTTTGCGATTTCTCTTGCTCAGAAAGACTTAGAAAGTTGATAATTGTGGGCAATGTTAGAAATGTCACGAGAAACAAGAATTATGTAAAAGAATTGATGTAAGTCATTGTTTCCAAGAGAAAGGGAGACCGGAGTGTAAAAAAGCGTTGTTTTTGGACGGCAATGAAGAAATGACTGTTTTGCGATTTCTCTTGCTCAGAAAGACTTAGAAAGTTGATAATTGTGGGCAATGTTAGAAATGTCATGAGAAACAAGAATTATGTAAAAGAATTGATGTAAGTCATTGTTTCCAAGAGAAAGGGAGACCGGAGTGTAAAAAAGCGTTGTTTTTGGACGCCAATGAAGAAATGACTGTTTTGCGATTTCTCTTGCTCAGAAAGACTTAGAAAGTTGATAATTGTGGGCAATGTTAGAAATGTCATGAGAAACAAGAATTATGTAAAAGAATTGATGTAAGTCATTGTTTCCAAGAGAAATGGAGACCGGAGTGTAAAAAAGCATTGTTTTTGGACGGCATTGAAGAAATGACTGTTTTGCGATTTCTCTTGCTCAGAAAGACTTAGAAAGTTGATAATTGTGGGCAATGTTAGAAATGTCATGAGAAACAAGAATTATGTAAAAGAATTGATGTAAGTCATTGTTTCCAAGAGAAAGGGAGACCGGAGTGTAAAAAAGCGTTGTTTTTGGACGGCAATGAAGAAATGACTGTTTTGCGATTTCTCTTGCTCAGAAAGACTTAGAAAGTTGATAATTGTGGGCAATGTTAGAAATGTCACGAGAAACAAGAATTATGTAAAAGAATTGATGTAAGTCATTGTTTCCAAGAGAAAGGGAGACCGGAGTGTAAAAAAGCGTTGTTTTTGGACGGCAATGAAGAAATGACTGTTTTGCGATTTCTCTTGCTCAGAAAGACTTAGAAAGTTGATAATTGTGGGCAATGTTAGAAATGTCATGAGAAACAAGAATTATGTAAAAGAATTGATGTAAGTCATTGTTTCCAAGAGAAAGGGAGACAGGAGTGTAAAAAAGCGTTGTTTTTGGACGGCAATGAAGAAATGACTATGTTTTGCGATTTCTCCTGCTCAGAAAGACTTAGAAAGTTGATAATTGTGGGCAATGTTAGAAATGTCATGAGAAACAAGAATTATGTAAAAGAATTGATGTAAGTCATTGTTTCCAAGAGAAAGGGAGACCGGAGTGTAAAAAAGCGTTGTTTTTGGACGCCAATGAAGAAATGTCTGTTTTGCGATTTCTCTTGCTCAGAAAGACTTAGAAAGTTGATAATTGTGGGCAATGTTAGAAATGTCATGAGAAACAAGAATTATGTAAAAGAATTGATGTAAGTCATTGTTTCCAAAAGAAAGGGAGACAGGAGTGTAAAAAATCGTTGTTTTTGGACGCCAATGAAGAAATGACTATGTTTTGCGATTTCTCCTGCTCAGAAAGACTTAGAAAGTTGATAATTGTGGGCAATGTTAGAAATGTCATGAGAAACAAGAATTATGTAAAAGAATTGATGTAAGTCATTGTTTCCAAGAGAAAGGGAGACCGGAGTGTAAAAAAGCATTGTTTTGGACGGCAATGAAGAAATGACTGTTTTGCGATTTCTCTTGCTCAGAAAGACTTAGAAAGTTGATAATTGTGGGCAATGTTAGAAATGTCATGAGAAACAAGAAA
>NW_027447713.1:0-25886 GCF_038048845.1 Mixophyes fleayi | reverse complement strand
TAATCATGAATTGAATCATTAATCATGAATCATGAATCATGAATTGAATCATATTTTAAATCATGAATCATGAATCATGAATTGAATCATGAATTGAATCATGATTTGAATCATGAATTGAATCATGAATCATGAATCATGAATCGAATCATGAATCATGAATTGAATCATGAATTGAATCATGAATCATGAATCATAAATTGAATCATGAATCATGAATTAAAACATGAATTGAATCATGAATCATGAATTGAATCATGAATTGATTCATGAATCATGAATCATGAATCATGAATCATAAATCGAATCATGAGTCATGAATTCAATCAGGAATCAAATCATGAATTGAATCATGAATCATGAATTGAATCATGAATCATGAATTAAATCAGGAATCATGAATCATGAATTGAATCATGGATCATGAATTATGAATCATGAATTGAATCATGAATCATGAATTGAATCATGAATCATGAATCATGAATTGAATTATGAATTGAATCATGAATCATGAATTGAATCATGAATCATGAATCATGAATCGTATCATAAATCATGAATTGAATCATGAATCATGAATCATGAATTGAATTATGAATCATGAATTGAATTATGAATCATGAATCATGAATCGAATCATGAAACATGAATCAAGATTCATGAATCGAATCATGAATCATGAATTGAATCATGAATCGAATCATGAATCATGAATCATGAATTGAATCATGAATCATAAATCGAATCATGAATCACGAATCGAATCATGAATCATGAATTGAATCAAGAAAAGAATCATGAATCATGAATTGAATCATGAATTGAATCATGAATTGAATCATGAATCATGAATCATGAATTAAATCATGAATCATGAATCATGAATTGAATCATGAATGAAGAATCATAAATCGAATCATGAATCATGAAATGAATCAGGAATCGAATCATGAATTGAATCATGAATCATGAATTGAATCATGAATCATGAATTGAATCATCAATCATGAATCATGAATCATGAATTGAATCATGAATCATGAATCATGAATCATGAATTGAATCATGAATCATGAATCGAATCATGAATCTTGAATTGAATCATGAATTGAATCATTAATCATGAATCATGAGTTGAATCTTAATTTGAATCATGAATCATGAATCATGAATTGAATCATGAATCATGAATTATGAATCAAATCGTGAATCATGAATTAAGATTCATGAATCGAATCATGAATCATGAATTGAATCATGAATCTTGAATCATGAATCATGAATTGAATCATAATTCATAAATGAAATCATGAATCATGAATTGAATCATGAATCATGAATTGAATCATGAATCATGAATTGAATTATGAATCATGAATGGAATCATGAATCATGAATTGAATCATGAATTGCATCATGAATCATGAGTCGAATCAAGAATCATAAATCTAATCATGAATCATGAAATGATTTAGGAATCGAATGATGAATTGAATCATGAATCATGAAACATGAATGGAATCATGAATCATGAATCGAATCATGAATCATGATTAATGAATTGAATCATGAGTAATGAATCATAAATCATGAATTAAATCATGAATCATGAATCGAATCATAAATCATGAATCAAGAATCATGAATCGAATCATGAATTATGAATTGAATCATGAATCATAAATCATGAATCATGAATCCAATCATGAATCATGAATCATGAATTGAATCATGAATTGAATCATGAATTGAACCATGAATCATGAATCATGAATCGAATCATGAATCATGATTTGAATCATGAATTGAATCATGAATTGAATCATGAATCATGAATTGAATCATGAATTGAATCATGAATCATGAATTGAATCATGAATCATGAATTGAATCATGAATCATGAATTGAATCATGAATTATGAATTGAATCATGAATCATGAATCATGAATCGAATCATGAATCATGATTAATGAATTGAATCATGAGTAATGAATCATAAATCATGAATTAAATCATGAATCATGAATCGAATCATAAATCATGAATCAAGAATCATGAATCGAATCATGAATTATGAATTGAATCATGAATCATAAATCATGAATCATGAATCCAATCATGAATCATGAATCATGAATTGAATCATGAATTGAATCATGAATTGAACCATGAATCATGAATCATGAATCGAATCATGAATCATGATTTGAATCATGAATTGAATCATGAATTGAATCATGAATCATGAATTGAATCATGAATTGAATCATGAATCATGAATTGAATCATGAATCATGAATTGAATCATGAATCATGAATTGAATCATGAATTATGAATTGAATCATGAATCATGAATCATGAATCGAATCATGAATCATGATTAATGAATTGAATCATGAGTAATGAATCATAAATCATGAATTAAATCATGAATCATGAATCGAATCATGAATCATGAATCATAAATTGAATCATGAATCATGAATTGAATCATGAATTGAATCATGAATCATGAGTCATAAATCATGAATCATGAATTGAATCATGAATTGAATCATGAATCATGAATTGAATCATGAATCATGAATCATGAATCGAATCATGAATCATGAATTGAATCATCAATCATGAATCATGAATCAGGAATCATGAATTGAATCATGAATCATGAATCGAATCATGAATCATGAATCAAATCATGAATCATGAATTATGAATTGAATCATGAATTGAATCATGAATCATGAATTGAATTATGAATCATGAAACATGAATCATGAATTATGAATTATGGATTATGAATTGAATCATGAATCATGAATTATGAATCATGAATTGAATCATGAATCATGAATTGAATTATGAATTGAATCATGAATCATTAATTGAATCGTGAATCATGAATCATGAATCATGAATCATAAATTGAATTATGAATCATGAATCATGAATTGAATCATGAATTGAATCATGAATTGAATCATGAATCATGACTTCAATCATGAATCAAGAATCAAAAATCGAATCATGAATCATGAAATGAATCAGGAATCGAATCATGAATTGAATCATGAATCATGAATTGAATCATAAATCATGAATTGAATCATCAATCATGAATCATGAATCATGAATTGAATCATGAATCATGAATCATGAATCATGAATTGAATCATGAATCATGAATCGAATCATGAATCTTGAATTGAATCATGAACTGAATTATTAATCATGAATCATGAATTGAATCTTAATTTGAATCATGACTCATGAAACGAATCATGAATCATGAAATGATTTAGGAATTGAATGATGAATTGAATCATGAATCATGAATTGAATCATCAATCATGAATTGAATCATCAATCATGAATCATGAATTATGAATTGAATCATGAATCATAAATTATGAAACATGAATTGAATCATGAATCATGAATCGAATCATGAATCATGATTAATGAATTGAATCATGAGTAATGAATCATAAATCATGAAATAAATCATGAATCATGAATCGAATCATGAATTATGAATTGAATCATGAATCATAAATCATGAATCATGAATCGAATCATGAATCATGAATCATAAATCAGGAATCAAATCATGAATTGAATCATGAATCATGAATTGAATCATGAATCATGAATTGAATCATGAATCATGAATTGAATCATGAATCATGAATTGAATCATGAATCATGAATCATGAATTGAATCATGAATCATGAATTATGAATCATGAATTGAATCATGAATCATGAATCATGAATTGAATCACGAATCATGAATTATGAATTGAATCATGAATCATGAATCGAATCTTTAATCATGAATCATGAATTGAATCATGAATTGAATCATGAATCATGAATCATAAATTGAATCATGAATTTAATCATGAATCATGAATCATGAATTGAATCATGAATCATGAATCATTAATCATGAATTGAATCATGAATCATGAATCATGAATCATGAATTGAATCATGAATCATGAATTGAATCATGAATCATGAATCATGAATCATGAATTGAATCATGAATCATATTTCGAATCATGAATCTTGAATTGAATCATGAATTGAATCATTAATCATGAATCATGAATCATGAATTGAATCATAATTTAAATCATGAATCATGAATCATGAATTGAATCATGTATTGAATCATGAATTGAATCATGAATCATGAATCGAATCATGAATCATGAATTGAATCATGAATTGAATCATGAATCATGAATCATAAATTGAATCATGAATCATGAATTAAAACATGAATTGAATCATGAATCATGAATTGAATCATGAATTGAATCATGAATCATGAATCATGAATTGAATCATGAATCATGAATCATGAATCATGAATTGATTCATGAATCATGAATCATGAATTGAATCATGAATCATAAATCGAATCATGAATCATGAATTAAATCAGGAATCAAATCATGAATTGAATCATGAATCATGAATTGAATCATAAATCATGAATTAAATCAGGAATCATGAATCATGAATTATGAATCATGAATTGAATCATGAATCATGAATTGAATCATGAATCATGAATCATGAATTGAATTATGAATTGAATCGTGAATCATAAATCATGAATCATGAATCGAATCATGAATCATGAATCATAAATCAAGAATCAAATCATGAATTGAATCATGAATCATGAATTGAATCATGAATCATGAATTAAATCATGAATCATGAATTGAATCATGAATCATGAATCATGAATTGAATCATGAATCATGAATTATGAATCATGAATTGAATCATGAATCATGAATCATGAATCATGAATTGAATCACGAATCATGAATTATGAATTGAATCATGAATCATGAATCGAATCTTGAATAATGAATCATGAATTGAATCATGAATTGAATCATGAATCATGAATCATAAATTGAATCATGAATTTAATCATGAATCATGAATCATGAATTGAATCATGAATCATGAATCATGAATCATGAATTGAATCATGAATCATGAATCATGAATCATGAATTGAATCATGAATCATGAATCATGAATCATGAATTGAATCATGAATCATATTTCGAATCATTAATCTTGAATTGAATCATGAATTGAATCATTAATCATGAATCATGAATCATGAATTGAATCATAATTTAAATCATGAATCATGAATCATGAATTGAATCATGAATTGAATCATGAATTGAATCATGAATCATGAATCATGAATCGAATCATGAATCATGAATTGAATCATGAATTGAATCATGAATCATGAATCATAAATTGAATCATGAATCATGAATTAAAACATGAATTGAATCATGAATCATGAATTAATTCATGAATGGAATCATGAATCATGAATCATGAATTGAATCATGAATCATGAATCATGAATCATGAATTGATTCATGAATCATGAATCATGAATTGAATCATGAATCATAAATCGAATCATGAATCATGAATTAAATCAGGAATCAAATCATGAATTGAATCATGAATCATGAATTGAATCATGAATCATGAATTAAATCAGGAATCATGAATCATGAATTGATTCATGAATCATGAATTATGAATCATGAATTGAATCATGAATCATGAATTGAATCATGAATCATGAATTGAATCATGAATTATGAATTGAATCATGAATCATGAATCATGAATCGAATCATGAATCATGATTAATGAATTGAATCATGAGTAATGAATCATAAATCATGAATTAAATCATGAATCATGAATCGAATCATGAATCATGAATCATAAATTGAATCATGAATCATGAATTAAATCATGAATTGAATCATGAATTGAATCATGAATCATGAGTCATGGATCATGAATCATGAATTGAATCATGAATCGAATCATGAATCATGAAATGAATCATGAATCATGAATCATGAATTGAATCATGAATTGAATCATGAATCGAATCATGAATCATGAAATGAATCATGAATCATGAATCAAATCATGAATCATGAATTGAATTATGAATTGAATCATGAATCATGAATTGAATCATGAATCATAAATCATGAATTGAATCATGAATCATGAATCATGAATTGAATCATGAATCATGAATCATGAATTGAATCATGAATCATGAATCATGAATCATGAATTGAAATATTGAATCATGAATCAAATCATGAATCTTGAATTGAATCATGAATTGAATCATTAATCATGAATCATGAATCAAACCATGAATCATGAATCATGAATTGAATCATGAATCATGAATCATGAATCATGAATTGAATCATGAATCATGAATCATGAATTGAATCAATAATCTATAATCATGAATCATGGATTGAATCATGAATCATGAATCATGAATCTTGAATTGAATCATGAATCAAGAATCATAAATCGAATCATGAATCATGAAATGAATCAGGAATCGAATCATGAATCATGAATTGAATCATGAATCATGAATTGAATCATCAATCATGAATCATGAATTGAATCATGAATCATGAATTATGAATTGAATCTTGAATCATGAATCATGAATTGAAGCATGAATCATGAATCATGAATTGAATCATGAATCATGAATCATATCATAAATCATGAATTGAATCATGAATCATGAATCATTAATTGAATTATGAATCATGAATTAAATCATGAATCATGAATCATGAATTGAATCATAAATCATGAATCATGAATCGAATCATGAATCATGAATCAAGATTCATGAATCGAATCATGAATCATGAATTGAATCGTGAATCTTGAATCATGAATCATGAATTGAATCATTAATCGAATCATGAATAATGAATCATGAATAATGAATCATGAATTGAATCATGAATCATGAATGATAAATTGAATCATGAATCATGAATTGAATCATGAAATGAATCAAATCATGAATCATGAATTGAATCAAGAAAAGAATCATGAATCATGAATTGAATCATGAATTAAATCATGAATCAAGAATCATAAATCAAATCATGAATCATGAAATGAATCAGGAATCGAATCATGAATTGAATCATGAATCATGAATTGAATCATCAATCATGAATCATGAATCATGAATTGAATCATGAATCATGAATTATGAATTGAATCTTGAATCATGAATCATGAATCGAATCTTGAATAATGAATCAAGAATCATGAATTGAATCATGAATCATGAATCATGAATTGAATCATGAATCACGAATCATGAATTGAATCATGAATCATGAATCATGAATTGAATCATGAATCATGAATCATGAATCGAATCATTAATCATGAATCATAATTTGAATCATGAATCATGAATCATGAATTGAATCATGAATCAGGAATCATGAATCGAATCATGAATCACGAATCATGAATTGAATCATGAATTGAATCCTGAATCGAATGATGAATCCTGAAATGAATCATGAATCATGAATCATAAATTGAATCATGAATTGAACCATGAATCCTGAATCATGAATTGAATCATGAATCATGAATCATGAATCATGAATTGAATCATGAATCATGAATCATGAATCATGAATTGAATCATGAATCATGAATTGAATCATGAATCATGAATCATGAATCATAAATTGAATCATGAATCATAATTCGAATCATGAATCTTGAATTGAATCATGAATCATGAATCATGATTTGAATTATGAATCATGATTTGAATCATGAATCATGAATCATGAATCATGAATCATGAATCATGAATCGAATCATGAATCATGAATCAAGATTCATAAATCGAATCATGAATAAAGATTTATGAATCGAATCATGAATCATGAATTGAATCATGAATCTTGAATCATGAATCATGAATTGAATCATGAATCGAATCATGAATCATGAATCATGAATTGAATCATGAATCATAAATCGAATCATGAATCATGAATTTAATCATGAATTGAATCATGAATCATGAATCGAATCATGAATCATGAATTGAATCAAGAAAAGAATCATGAATCATGAATTGAATCATGAATTGAATCATGAATCATGAATCATGAATTGAATCATGAATCATGAATCTTGAATTGAATCATGAATCAAGAATCATAAATCGAATCATGAATCATGAAATGAATCAGGAATCGAATCATGAATCATGAATTGAATCATGAATCATGAATTGAATCATCAATCATGAATCATGAATTGAATCATGAATCATGAATTATGAATTGAATCTTGAATCATGAATCATGAATTGAAGCATGAATCATGAATCATGAATTGAATCATGAATCATGAATCATATCATAAATCATGAATTGAATCATGAATCATGAATCATTAATTGAATTATGAATCATGAATTAAATCATGAATCATGAATCATGAATTGAATCATGAATCATGAATCATGAATCGAATCATGAATCATGAATCAAGATTCATGAATCGAATCATGAATCATGAATTGAATCGTGAATCTTGAATCGTGAATCTTGAATTGAATCATTAATCGAATCATGAATAATGAATCATGAATAATGAATCATGAATTGAATCATGAATCATGAATCATGAATTGAATCATGAATCATGAATTGAATCATGAAATGAATCAAATCATGAATCATGAATTGAATCAAGAAAAGAATCATGAATCATGAATTGAATCATAAATTGAATCATGAATCAAGAATCATAAATCAAATCATGAATCATGAAATGAATCAGGAATCGAATCATGAATTGAATCATGAATCATGAATTGAATCATCAATCATGAATCATGAATCATGAATTGAATCATGAATCATGAATTATGAATTGAATCTTGAATCATGAATCATGAATCGAATCTTGAATAATGAATCAAGAATCATGAATTGAATCATGAATCATGAATCATGAATTGAATCATGAATCACAAATCATGAATTGAATCATGAATCATGAATCATGAATTGAATCATGAATCATGAATCATGAATCGAATCATTAATCATGAATCATAATTTGAATCATGAATCATGAATCATGAATTGAATCATGAATCATGAATCATGAATCGAATCATGAATCACGAATCATGAATTGAATCATGAATTGAATCCTGAATCGAATGATGAATCCTGAAATGAATCATGAATCATGAATCATGAATTGAATCATGAATTATGAATTGAATCATGAATCATGAATCATGAATCATGAATTTAATCATGAATCATGAATCAAATCATGAATCTTGAATTGAATCATGAATTGAATCATTAATCATGAATCATGATTCAAATCATGAATCATGAATCATGAATTGAATCATGAATCATGAATCATGAATCATGAATTGAATCATGAATCATGAATCATGAATTGAATCATGAATCTATAATCATGAATCATGGATTGAATCATGAATCATGAATCGAATCATGAATCATGAATTGAATCATGAATCATGAATCATGAATCATGAATTGAATCATGAATCATGAATTAAATCATGAATTATGAATCATGAATTGAATCATGAATCATGAATTGAATCATGAATCATGAATTGAATCATGAATCATGAATTATGAAACATGAATTGAATCATGAATCATGAAATGAATCATTAATCATGTATCATGAATCATGAATTGAATCATGAATCATGAATTATGAATCATGAATTGAATCATGAATCATGAATTGAATCATCAATCATGAATCATGAATCATGAATTGAATCATGAATCATGAATTATGAATTGAATCTTGAATCATGAATCATGAATCGAATCTTGAATAATGAATCAAGAATCATGAATTGAATCATGAATCATGAATCATGAATTGAATCATGAATCACGAATCATGAATTGAATCATGAATCATGAATCATGAATTGAATCATGAATCATGAATCATGAATCGAATCATTAATCATGAATCATAATTTGAATCATGAATCATGAATCATGAATTGAATCATGAATCAGGAATCATGAATCGAATCATGAATCACGAATCATGAATTGAATCATGAATTGAATCCTGAATCGAATGATGAATCCTGAAATGAATCATGAATCATGAATCATAAATTGAATCATGAATTGAACCATGAATCCTGAATCATGAATTGAATCATGAATCATGAATCATGAATCATGAATTGAATCATGAATCATGAATCATGAATCATGAATTGAATCATGAATCATGAATTGAATCATGAATCATGAATCATGAATCATAAATTGAATCATGAATCATAATTCGAATCATGAATCTTGAATTGAATCATGAATCATGAATCATGATTTGAATTATGAATCATGATTTGAATCATGAATCATGAATCATGAATCATGAATCATGAATCGAATCATGAATCATGAATCAAGATTCATAAATCGAATCATGAATCAAGATTTATGAATCGAATCATGAATCATGAATTGAATCATGAATCTTGAATCATGAATCATGAATTGAATCATGAATCGAATCATGAATCATGAATCATGAATCATGAATCATGAATTGAATCATGAATCATGAATCATGAATTGAATCATGAATCATAAATCGAATCATGAATCATGAATTTAATCATGAATTGAATCATGAATCATGAATCGAATCATGAATCATGAATTGAATCAAGAAAAGAATCATGAATCATGAATTGAATCATGAATTGAATCATGAATCATGAATCATGAATTGAATCATGAATCATGAATCTTGAATTGAATCATGAATCAAGAATCATAAATCGAATCATGAATCATGAAATGAATCAGGAATCGAATCATGAATCATGAATTGAATCATGAATCATGAATTGAATCATCAATCATGAATCATGAATTGAATCATGAATCATGAATTATGAATTGAATCTTGAATCATGAATCATGAATTGAAGCATGAATCATGAATCATGAATTGAATCATGAATCATGAATCATATCATAAATCATGAATTGAATCATGAATCATGAATCATTAATTGAATTATGAATCATGAATTAAATCATGAATCATGAATCATGAATTGAATCATGAATCATGAATCATGAATCGAATCATGAATCATGAATCAAGATTCATGAATCGAATCATGAATCATGAATTGAATCGTGAATCTTGAATCGTGAATCTTGAATTGAATCATTAATCGAATCATGAATAATGAATCATGAATAATGAATCATGAATTGAATCATGAATCATGAATCATGAATTGAATCATGAATCATGAATTGAATCATGAAATGAATCAAATCATGAATCATGAATTGAATCAAGAAAAGAATCATGAATCATGAATTGAATCATAAATTGAATCATGAATCAAGAATCATAAATCAAATCATGAATCATGAAATGAATCAGGAATCGAATCATGAATTGAATCATGAATCATGAATTGAATCATCAATCATGAATCATGAATCATGAATTGAATCATGAATCATGAATTATGAAATGAATCTTGAATCATGAATCATGAATCGAATCTTGAATAATGAATCAAGAATCATGAATTGAATCATGAATCATGAATCATGAATTGAATCATGAATCACAAATCATGAATTGAATCATGAATCATGAATCATGAATTGAATCATGAATCATGAATCATGAATCGAATCATTAATCATGAATCATAATTTGAATCATGAATCATGAATCATGAATTGAATCATGAATCATGAATCATGAATCGAATCATGAATCACGAATCATGAATTGAATCATGAATTGAATCCTGAATCGAATGATGAATCCTGAAATGAATCATGAATCATGAATCATGAATTGAATCATGAATTATGAATTGAATCATGAATCATGAATCATGAATCATGAATTTAATCATGAATCATGAATCAAATCATGAATCTTGAATTGAATCATGAATTGAATCATTAATCATGAATCATGATTCAAATCATGAATCATGAATCATGAATTGAATCATGAATCATGAATCATGAATTGAATCATGAATCATGAATCATGAATTGAATCATGAATCTATAATCATGAATCATGGATTGAATCATGAATCATGAATCGAATCATGAATCATGAATTGAATCATGAATCATGAATCATGAATTGAATCATGAATCATGAATTAAATCATGAATTATGAATCATGAATTGAATCATGAATCATGAATTGAATCATGAATCATGAATTGAATCATGAATCATGAATTATGAAACATGAATTGAATCATGAATCATGAAATGAATCATTAATCATGTATCATGAATCATGAATTGAATCATGAATCATGAATTATGAAACATGAATTGAATCATGAATCATGAATCGAATCATGAATCATGATTAATGCATTGAATCATCAGTAATGAATCATAAATCATGAATTAAATCATGAATCATGAATCGGATCATAAATCATGAATCAAGAATCATGAATCGAATCATGAATTATGAATTGAATCATGAATCAAAAATCATGAATCATGAATCGAATCATGAATCATGAATCATGAATCATGAATTATGAATTGAATCATGAATCATGAATCGAATCTTGAATCATGAATCATCAATTGAATCATGAATTGAATCATGAATCATGAATCATAAATTGAATCATGAATTGAATCATGAATCCTGAATCATGAATTGAATCATGAATCATGAATCATGAATCATGAATTGAATCATGAATCATGAATCATGAATCATGAATCATGAATTGAATCATGAATTGAATCATGAATCATGAAATGAATCATGAATCGAATCATGAATCATGAATCGAATCATGAATCATGAATCGAATCATGAATCTTGAATTGAATCATGAATCGAATCATGAATCATGAATCATGAATTGAATCATGAATTGAATCATGAATCGAATCATGAATCATGAAATGAATCATGAATCATGAATCATGAATTGAATCATGAATTGAATCATGAATCGAATCATGAATCATGAAATGAATCATGAATCATGAATCGAATCATGAATCTTGAATTGAATCATGAATTGAATCATTAATCATGAATCATAAATCAAATCATGAATCATGAATTGAATCATGAATCGAATCATGAATCATGAAATGAATCATGAATCATGAATCTTGAATTGAATCATGAATTGAATCATTAATCATGAATCATAAATCAAATCATGAATCATGAATTGAATCATGACTTATAAATCATGAATTGAATCTTGAGTAATGAATCATGAATCGAATCATGAATCAAGAATCATGAATTGAATCATGGATCATGAATTGAATAATGAATCAAGAATCATGAATCGAATCATGAATCATGAATCATGAATCATGAATCATGAATCATGAATCGAATCATGAATCATGAATCATAAATCATGAATCATGAAACATAAATTGATTCATGAATCATGAATTGAATCATGAATCATGAATCATGAATTAAATCATGAATCATGAATCATGAATCAAATCATGAATCATGAATTGAATTATGAATTGAATCATGAATCATGAATTGAATCATGAATCATAAATCATGAATTGAATCATGAATCATGAATCATGAATTGAATCATAAATCATGAATCATGAATCGAATCATGAATCATGAATCATGAATCATGAATTAAATCATGATTCATGAATTGAATCATGAATCATGAATCATGAATCATGAATCATGAATCGAATCATGAATCATGAATCAAGATTCATGAATCGAATCATGAATCATGAATTGAATCATGAATCTTGAATCATGAATTGAATCATAATTCATGAATCAAATCATGAATTGAATCATGAATCATGAATCGAATCATGAATCATGAATCGAATCATGAATCATGAATTGAATCATCAATCATGAATCATGAAACATGAATTGAATCATGAATCATGAATTGAATCATGAATCATGAATCATGAATCATGAATGGAATCATGAATCATGAATCAAATCATGAATCTTGAATTGAATCATGAATCAAATCATGAATTGAATCATGAATTGAATCATGAATCGAATCAGGAATTGAATCATGAATCGAATCAGGAATAGAAATCATGAATCATGAAATGAATCATGAATCGAATCATGAATCTTGAATTGAATCATGAATCGAATCATGAATCATGAATCGAATCATGAATCTTGAATTGAATCATGAATTCAATCATGAATCATGAATCATGAATTGAATCATGAATTGAATCATGAATCATGAAATGAATCATGAATCGAATCATGAATCATGAATCGAATCATGGATCTTGAATTGAATCATGAATTGAATCATGAATCGAATCAGGAATCGAATCATGAATCATGAAATGAATCATGAATCGAATCATGAATCATGAATCGAATCATGAATCATGAATCGAATCATGAATCATGAATCGAATCATGAATCTTGAATTGAATAATGAATCATGAAATGAATCATGAATCGAATCATGAATCATGAATCGAATCATGAATCTTGAATTGAATCATGAATTGAATCATGAATCATGAATCATGAATTGAATCATGAATCTTGAATCATGAATTGAATCATAATTCATGAATCAAATCATGAATTGAATCATGAATCATGAATTGAATCATGAATCATGAATTGAATCATGAATCATGAATCATGAATTGAATCATGAATCATGAATTGAATCATGAATCATGAATTGAATCATGAATCATGAATTGAATCTTGAATCATAAATCATGAATCGATTCATGAATCATGAATCAAGAATCATGAATCGAATCGTGAATCATGAATTCAATCATGAATCATGAATCATGAATTGAATCATGAATCATGAATCATGAATTGAATCATGAATCATGAATCTTGAATTGAATCATGAATCATGAATCATGAATCATGAATCGAATCATGAATCATGAATCAAATCATGAATCTTGAATTTAATCATGAATCAAATCATGAATTGAATCATGAATTGAATCATGAATCGAATCAGGAATTGAATCATGAATCATGAAATGAATCATGAATCGAATCATGAATCATGAATCGAATCATGAATCATGAATCGAATCATGAATCTTGAATTGAATCATGAGTCGAATCATGAATTGAATCATGAATTGAATCATGAATCGAATCAGGAATCGAATCATGAATCATGAAATGAATCATGAATCGAATCATGAATCATGAATCGAATCATGAATCTTGAATTGAATCATGAATCGAATCATGAATCATGAATCATGAATCATGAATCATGAATTGAATCATGAATCATAAATTGAATCATGAATCATGAATCATGAATCATGAATTGATTCATGAATCATGAATCGAATCATGAATCATAAATCGAATCATGAATCATGAATTAAATCAGGAGTCAAATCATGAATTGAATCATGAATCATGAATTGAATCATGAATCATGAATTAAATCATGAATCATGAATCATGAATTGAATCATGAATCATGAATTATGAATCATGAATTGAATCATGAATCATGAATTGAATCATGAATCATGAATCATGAATTGAATTATAAATTGAATCATGAATCATGAATCATGAATTGAAGCATGAATCATGAATCTAATCATAAATCATGAATTGAATTATGAATCATGAATTGAATTATGAATCATGAATTGAATCATGAATCATGAATCATGAATTGAATTATGAATTGAATCATGAATCATGAATCATGAATTGAAGCATGAATCATGAATCATGAATCTAATCATAAATCATGAATTGAATTATGAATCATGAATCATAAATTGAATCATTAATCATGAATCATGAATCGAATCATGAATCATGAATCAAGATTCATGAATCGAATCATGAATCATGAATTGAATCATGAATCTTGAATCATGAATCATGAATTGAATCATGAATCGAATCCTGAATCATGAATCATGATCATGAATCATGAATTGAATCATGAATCATGAATCATGAATTGAATTATGAATCATAAATCGAATCATGAATCATGAATTTAATCATGAATTGAATCATGAATCATGAATCGAATCATGAATCATGAATTGAATCAAGAAAAGAATCATGAATCATGAATTGAATCATGAATTGAATCATGAATCATGAATCATGAATCGAATCATGAATCATGAATTGAATCAAGAAAAGAATCATGAATCATGAATTGAATCATGAATTGAATCATGAATCATGAATCATGAATTGAATCATGAATCATGAATCAGAAATCGAATCATGAATTGAATCATGAATCATGAATGGAATCATGAATCATGAATTATGAAACATGAATTGAATCATGAATCATGAATCGAATCATGAATCATGATTAATGCATTGAATCATGAGTAATGAATCATAAATCATGAATTAAATCATGAATCATGAATCGGATCATAAATCATGAATCAAGAATCATGAATCGAATCATGAATTATGAATTGAATCATGAATCATAAATCATGAATCATGAATTGAATCATGAATCATAAATCATGAATTATGAATTATGAATTGAATCACGAATCATGAATCGAATCTTGAATCATGAATCATGAATTGAATCATAATTTGAATCACGAATCATGAATCATGAATTGAATCATGAATCATGAATCATGAATCATGAATTGAATCATGAATCATGAATCATGAATCAAATCATGAATCATGAATCATGAATCATGAATTGAATCATGAATCATAAATCGAATCATGAATCTTGAATTGAGTCATGAATTGAATCATTAATCATGAATCATGAATCATGAATTGAATCATAATTTGAATCATGAATCATGAATCATGAATCCAATCATGAATCATGAATCATGAATTGAATCACGAATTGAATTATGAATCATGAATCATGAATCGAATCATGAATCATGAATCATGAATTTAATCATGAATTGAATCATGAATCATGAATCATGATCCAATCATGAATCATGAATTGAATCACGAATTGAATTATGAATCATGAATCATGAATCGAATCATGAATCATGAATTTAATCATGAATTGAATCATGAATCATGAATCATAAATTGAATCATGAATCATGAATCATGAATCATGAATTGATTCATGAATCATGAATCATGAATTGAATCATGAATCATAAATCAAATCATGAATCATGAATTAAAATCAGGAATCAAATCATGAATTGAATCATGAATCATGAATTGAATCATGAATCATAAATTAAATCATGAATCATGAATCATAAATTGAATCATGAATCATGAATTATGAATCATGAATTGAATCATGAATCATGAATCATGAATTGAATCATGAATCATGAATTGAATTATGAATTGAATCATGAATCATGAATCATGAATTGAAGCATGAATCATGAATCATGAATCGAATCATAAATCATGAATTAAATCATGAATCATGAATCATGAATTGAATTATGAATCATGAATTGAATCATGAATCATGAATCATGAATTGAATTATGAATTGAATCATGAATCATGAATCATGAATTGAAGCATGAATCATGAATCATGAATCTAATCATAAATCATGAATTGAATTATGAATCATGAATTGAATCATGAATCATGAATCATGATTGAATTATGAATTGAATCATGAATCATGAATTGAAGCATGAATCATGAATCATGAATCTAATCATAAATCATGAATTGAATTATGAATCATGAATCATAAATTGAATCATTAATCATGAATCATGAATCGAATCATGAATCATGAATCAAGATTCATGAATCGAATCATGAATCATGAATTGAATCATGAATCTTGAATCATGAATCATGAATTGAATCATGAATTGAATCATGAATCAAGAATCATAAATCAAATCATAATTCATGTAATGAATCAGGAATCGAATCATGAATTGAAGCATGAATCATGAATTGAATCATCAATCATGAATCATGAATCATGAATTGAATCATGAATCATGAATTATGAATTGAATCTTGAATCATGAATCATGAATCGAATCTTGAATAATGAATCAAGAATCATGAATTGAATCATGAATCATGAATCATGAATTGAATCATGAATCAGGAATCATGAATTGAATCATGAATCATGAATTGAATCATCAATCATGAATCATGAATCATGAATTGAATCATGAATCATGAATTATGAATTGAATCTTGAATCATGAATCATGAATCGAATCTTGAATAATGAATCAAGAATCATGAATTGAATCATGAATCATGAATCATGAATTGAATCATGAATCACGAATCATGAATTGAATCATGAATCATGAATCATGAATTGAATCATGAATCATGAATCATGAATCGAATCATTAATCATGAATCATAATTTGAATCATGAATCATGAATCATGAATTGAATCATGAATCATGAATCATGAATCGAATCATGAATCACGAATCATGAATTGAATCATGAATTGAATCCTGAATCGAATGATGAATCCTGAAATGAATCATGAATCATGAATCATGAATTGAATCATGAATCATGAATCATGAATCATGAATTGAAATATTGAATCATGAATCAAATCATGAATCTTGAATTGAATCATGAATTGAATCATTAATCATGAATCATGAATCAAACCATGAATCATGAATCATGAATTGAATCATGAATCATGAATCATGAATCATGAATTGAATCATGAATCATGAATCATGAATTGAATCAATAATCTATAATCATGAATCATGGATTGAATCATGAATCATGAATCATGAATCTTGAATTGAATCATGAATCAAGAATCATAAATCGAATCATGAATCATGAAATGAATCAGGAATCGAATCATGAATCATGAATTGAATCATGAATCATGAATTGAATCATCAATCATGAATCATGAATTGAATCATGAATCATGAATTATGAATTGAATCTTGAATCATGAATCATGAATTGAAGCATGAATCATGAATCATGAATTGAATCATGAATCATGAATCATATCATAAATCATGAATTGAATCATGAATCATGAATCATTAATTGAATTATGAATCATGAATTAAATCATGAATCATGAATCATGAATTGAATCATGAATCATGAATCATGAATCGAATCATGAATCATGAATCAAGATTCATGAATCGAATCATGAATCATGAATTGAATCGTGAATCTTGAATCATGAATCATGAATTGAATCATTAATCGAATCATGAATAATGAATCATGAATAATGAATCATGAATTGAATCATGAATCATGAATCATAAATTGAATCATGAATCATGAATTGAATCATGAATGAATCAAATCATGAATCATGAATTGAATCAAGGAAAAGAATCATGAATCATGAATTGAATCATGAATTAAATCATGAATCAAGAATCATAAATCAAATCATGAATCATGAAATGAATCAGGAATCGAATCATGAATTGAATCATGAATCATGAATTGAATCATCAATCATGAATCATGAATCATGAATTGAATCATGAATCATGAATTATGAATTGAATCTTGAATCATGAATCATGAATCGAATCTTGAATAATGAATCAAGAATCATGAATTGAATCATGAATCATGAATCATGAATTGAATCATGAATCACGAATCATGAATTGAATCATGAATCATGAATCATGAATTGAATCATGAATCATGAATCATGAATAGAATCATTAATCATGAATCATAATTTGAATCATGAATCATGAATCATGAATTGAATCATGAATCAGGAATCATGAATCGAATCATGAATCACGAATCATGAATTGAATCATGAATTGAATCCTGAATCGAATGATGAATCCTGAAATGAATCATGAATCATGAATCATAAATGAATCATGAATTGAACCATGAATCCTGAATCATGAATTGAATCATGAATCATGAATCATGAATCATGAATTGAATCATGAATCATGAATCATGAATCATGAATTGAATCATGAATCATGAATTGAATCATGAATCATGAATCATGAATCATAATTGAATCATGAATCATAATTCGAATCATGAATCTTGAATTGAATCATGAATCATGAATCATGATTTGAATTATGAATCATGATTTGAATCATGAATCATGAATCATGAATCATGAATCATGAATCATGAATCGAATCATGAATCATGAATCAAGATTCATAAATCGAATCATGAATCAAGATTTATGAATCGAATCATGAATCATGAATTGAATCATGAATCTTGAATCATGAATCATGAATTGAATCATGAATCGAATCATGAATCATGAATCATGAATCATGAATCATGAATTGAATCATGAATCATGAATCATGAATTGAATCATGAATCATAAATCGAATCATGAATCATGAATTTAATCATGAATTGAATCATGAATCATGAATCGAATCATGAATCATGAATTGAATCAAGAAAAGAATCATGAATCATGAATTGAATCATGAATTGAATCATGAATCATGAATCATGAATTGAATCATGAATCATGAATCTTGATTGAATCATGAATCAAGAATCATAAATCGAATCATGAATCATGAAATGAATCAGGAATCGAATCATGAATCATGAATTGAATCATGAATCATGAATTGAATCATCAATCATGAATCATGAATTGAATCATGAATCATGAATTATGAATTGAATCTTGAATCATGAATCATGAATGGAAGCATGAATCATGAATCATGAATTGAATCATGAATCATGAATCATATCATAAATCATGAATTGAATCATGAATCATGAATCATTAATTGAATTATGAATCATGAATTAAATCATGAATCATGAATCATGAATCATGAATCGAATCATGAATCATGAATCAAGATTCATGAATCGAATCATGAATCATGAATTGAATCGTGAATCTTGAATCGTGAATCTTGAATTGAATCATTAATCGAATCATGAATAATGAATCATGAATAATGAATCATGAATTGAATCATGAATCATGAATCATGAATTGAATCATGAATCATGAATTGAATCATGAAATGAATCAAATCATGAATCATGAATTGAATCAAGAAAAGAATCATGAATCATGAATTGAATCATAAATTGAATCATGAATCAAGAATCATAAATCAAATCATGAATCATGAAATGAATCAGGAATCGAATCATGAATTGAATCATGAATCATGAATTGAATCATCAATCATGAATCATGAATCATGAATTGAATCATGAATCATGAATTATGAATTGAATCTTGAATCATGAATCATGAATCGAATCTTGAATAATGAATCAAGAATCATGAATTGAATCATGAATCATGAATCATGAATTGAATCATGAATCACAAATCATGAATTGAATCATGAATCATGAATCATGAATTGAATCATGAATCATGAATCATGAATCGAATCATTAATCATGAATCATAATTTGAATCATGAATCATGAATCATGAATTGAATCATGAATCATGAATCATGAATCGAATCATGAATCACGAATCATGAATTGAATCATGAATTGAATCCTGAATCGAATGATGAATCCTGAAATGAATCATGAATCATGAATCATGAATTGAATCATGAATTATGAATTGAATCATGAATCATGAATCATGAATCATGAATTTAATCATGAATCATGAATCAAATCATGAATCTTGAATTGAATCATGAATTGAATCATTAATCATGAATCATGATTCAAATCATGAATCATGAATCATGAATTGAATCATGAATCATGAATCATGAATCATGAATTGAATCATGAATCATGAATCATGAATTGAATCATGAATCTATAATCATGAATCATGGATTGAATCATGAATCATGAATCGAATCATGAATCATGAATTGAATCATGAATCATGAATCATGAATCATGAATTGAATCATGAATCATGAATTATGAAACATGAATTGAATCATGAATCATGAAATGAATCATTAATCATGTATCATGAATCATGAATTGAATCATGAATCATGAATTATGAATCATGAATTGAATCATGAATCATGAATTGAATCATCAATCATGAATCATGAATCATGAATTGAATCATGAATCATGAATTATGAATTGAATCTTGAATCATGAATCATGAATCGAATCTTGAATAATGAATCAAGAATCATGAATTGAATCATGAATCATGAATCATGAATTGAATCATGAATCACGAATCATGAATTGAATCATGAATCATGAATCATGAATTGAATCATGAATCATGAATCATGAATCGAATCATTAATCATGAATCATAATTTGAATCATGAATCATGAATCATGAATTGAATCATGAATCAGGAATCATGAATCGAATCATGAATCACGAATCATGAATTGAATCATGAATTGAATCCTGAATCGAATGATGAATCCTGAAATGAATCATGAATCATGAATCATAAATTGAATCATGAATTGAACCATGAATCCTGAATCATGAATTGAATCATGAATCATGAATCATGAATCATGAATTGAATCATGAATCATGAATCATGAATCATGAATTGAATCATGAATCATGAATTGAATCATGAATCATGAATCATGAATCATAAATTGAATCATGAATCATAATTCGAATCATGAATCTTGAATTGAATCATGAATCATGATTTGAATTATGAATCATGATTTGAATCATGAATCATGAATCATGAATCATGAATCATGAATCATGAATCGAATCATGAATCAAGATTTATGAATCGAATCATTAATCATGAATTGAATCATGAATCTTGAATCATGAATCATGAATTGAATCATGAATCGAATCATGAATCATGAATCATGATCATGAATCATGAATTGAATCATGAATCATGAATCATGAATTGAATCATGAATCATAAATCGAATCATGAATCATGAATTTAATCATGAATTGAATCATGAATCATGAATCGAATCATGAATCATGAATTGAATCAAGAAAGAATCATGAATCATGAATTGAATCATGAATTGAATCATGAATCATGAATCATGAATTGAATCATGAATCATGAATCTTGAATTGAATCATGAATCAAGAATCATAAATCGAATCATGAATCATGAAATGAATCAGGAATCGAATCATGAATCATGAATTGAATCATGAATCATGAATTGAATCATCAATCATGAATCATGAATTGAATCATGAATCATGAATTATGAATTGAATCTTGAATCATGAATCATGAATTGAAGCATGAATCATGAATCATGAATTGAATCATGAATCATGAATCATATCATAAATCATGAATTGAATCATGAATCATGAATCATTAATTGAATTATGAATCATGAATTAAATCATGAATCATGAATCATTAATTGAATCATGAATCATGAATCATGAATCGAATCATGAATCATGAATCAAGATTCATGAATCGAATCATGAATCATGAATTGAATCGTGAATCTTGAATCGTGAATCTTGAATTGAATCATTAATCGAATCATGAATAATGAATCATGAATAATGAATCATGAATTGAATCATGAATCATGAATCATGAATTGAATCATGAATCATGAATTGAATCATGAAATGAATCAAATCATGAATCATGAATTGAATCAAGAAAAGAATCATGAATCATGAATTGAATCATAAATTGAATCATGAATCAAGAATCATAAATCAAATCATGGAATCATGAAATGAATCAGGAATCGAATCATGAATTGAATCATGAATCATGAATTGAATCATCAATCATGAATCATGAATCATGAATTGAATCATGAATCATGAATTAAGAATTGAATCTTGAATCATGAATCATGAATCAAATCTTGAATAATGAATCAAGAATCATGAATTGAATCATGAATCATGAATCATGAATTGAATCATGAATCACAAATCATGAATTGAATCATGAATCATGAATCATGAATTGAATCATGAATCATGAATCATGAATCGAATCATTAATCATGAATCATAATTTGAATCATGAATCATGAATCATGAATTGAATCATGAATCATGAATCATGAATCGAATCATGAATCACGAATCATGAATTGAATCATGAATCATGAATTAAATCATGAATTATGAATCATGAATTGAATCATGAATCATGAATTGAATCATGAATCATGAATTGAATCATGAATCATGAATTATGAAACATGAATTGAATCATGAATCATGAAATGAATCATTAATCATGTATCATGAATCATGAATTGAATCATGAATCATGAATTATGAAACATGATTGAATCATGAATCATGAATCGAATCATGAATCATGATTAATGCATTGAATCATCAGTAATGAATCATAAATCATGAATTAAATCATGAATCATGAATCGGATCATAAATCATGAATCAAGAATCATGAATCGAATCATGAATTATGAATTGAATCATGAATCAAAAATCATGAATCATGAATCGAATCATGAATCATGAATCATGAATCATGAATTATGAATTGAATCATGAATCATGAATCGAATCTTGAATCATGAATCATCAATTGAATCATGAATTGAATCATGAATCATGAATCATAAATTGAATCATGAATTGAATCATGAATCCTGAATCATGAATTGAATCATGAATCATGAATCATGAATCATGAATTGAATCATGAATCATGAATCATGAATCATGAATTGAATCATGAATCATGAATCATGAATCATAAATTGAATCATGAATCATAATTCGAATCATGAATCTTGAATTGAATCATGAATCATGAATCATGAATTGAATTATGAATCATAATTTGAATCATGAATCATGAATCATGAATTGAATCATGAATCATGAATCATGAATCGAATCATGAATCATGAATCGAATCATGAATCATGAATCAAGATTCATAAATCGAATCATGAATCAAGATTTATTAATCGAATCATGAATCATGAATTGAATCATGAATCTTGAATCATGAATCATGAATTGAATCATGAATCAAATCATGAATCATGAATCATGAATCATGAATCATGAATTGAATCATGAATCATGAATCATGAATTGAATCATGAATCATAAATCGAATCATGAATCATGAATTTAATCATGAATTGAATCATGAATCATGAATTGAATCAAGAAAAGAATCATGAATCATGAATTGAATCATGAATTGAATCATGAATCATGAATTGAATCATGAATCATGAATCATGAATTGAATCATGAATCAAGAAATGAATCAGGAATCGAATCATGAATTGAATCATGAATCATGAATTGAATCATGAATCATGAATTGAATCATCAATCATGAATCATGAATTGAATCATGAATCATGAATTATGAATTGAATCTTGAATCATGAATCATGAATTGAAGCATGAAGCATGAATCATGAATCATGAATCAAATCATGAATCATGAATTGAATCATGACTCATGAATCATGAATCATGAATTGAATCATGAATCAAGAATCATGAATCATGAATTGAATCATGAATCATGAATTGAATCTTGAATCATGAATCGAATCTTGAATCTTGAATTGAATCATGAATTGAATCATTAATCATGAATCATGAATTGAATCATAATTTGAATCATGAATCATGAATCATGAATTGAATCATGAATCATGAATCATGAATCGAATCATGAATCACGAATTATGAATTGAATCATGAATTGTATCATGAATCGAATCATTAATCATGAAATGAATCATGAATCATGAATCATTAATCATGAATCATGAATTATGAATTGAATCATGAATCATGAATCATGAATTGAATCATGAATCATGAATCAAATCATGAATCTTGAATTGAATCAGGAATTGAATCATTAATCATGAATCATAAATCAAATCATGAATCATGA